>NC_136482.1:107645569-107675569 GCF_053919585.1 Euprymna scolopes | reverse complement strand
ATAGTGAACTAACTCATACCTACAAATTGCATTTTATATAATACTTCACACACACACACACACACACACACATATATATATATATATATATATATATATATATATATATATATATATATATATATATATATATAAATTGTGTATGTGTGTGTAATCCTGAAAATTCCACTTCTGTTAAATGACAACTCGTTCGTAGATTCCTGCTTTTCCAACTGTAATTACATGCAAAAAGTTAAAGTGTAATGTTAACATACATCTTGCTGCTAAACGCCCTAAAAAGAATTCCTGCAACTTATGTCCCTGATAGTATCCCTCTACATCAAAGTGGCGGTGTGCCTTGTTTGGGGTGAAAATCTATAGAAAAATAGCATCATGTTATTTTGTACACAAAACAGCACATCATATATAAGAATCTCTCCTAATTTAAGCAAGGAAGTTAACATATTTAGAAAATAAATTAAAATTTCATCGATAAAAGTCTTAAAACATTCAAAAGTGGCATGGGCTAATTTACAGATTTATCGAACTTTGAGCACACTTGAGGAGCTGTTTTGCATGAAAAATAAATATTTGGATCTTGCAATGTAGCTGAACTGTTATTCTCTTAATTATGCACCGTGTAATTTTTTATCATAAATCGAGCTTCCAAGCAAAAAGGGATTTCACACACAAGAAATAACCACACACGCACGCACACACGCACACGCACACGCACACACACCCACATATATATATATATATATATATATATATATATATATATATATAGTAGGTAGGTTAAGATAGGAGAGTATAAATCCCATGACCATAACTGAATATTTTCAATATAATCCAAAGAATCAAGGGAGAACCACCTGAACTCCAATGCGTTGCATTAAAAAGATGCCTACAGCACATTACTTTTCATTACAGTCTGAACAAGTTTAATTTGAGTGAGAAATCAGACAAACTTCCAATATAAGCTTGAGTTTAACTTCATATGAATTATTCATATAAAATTAGTTACATTGGTAATGTCGTTTTATCAAATCATGTTGAATTTATATTCGAATTTAAGCATTAAAGTAAAACGAAAACAACTTTACTTTAATAAAGTTTACTGATTCAATGAGCTTTTGTGTTTTCCAAGTGTTTGGAGTTTGCCTGGAAAAAGTTCGAAGATTTATAATTAATTTTCAAAATAAGCATTGGTATGAGTTAATTAATCTTACCATGTTAGATCCATTATAGGCAAAATCAGGAGTCTCATTTTATAACACATTACTTTATAAAATGTTATACCATGTACTTATTAAGGAGCTTCTGTCTTTGATTTGACTGTCATTTCATATCTTTAAGTATGTATATGCCAATCTGGACTCTGTAGTTTTATGCTATTCATGAATGACATCAGAATATTTTTTTTCTGAAAATCCTGTTTTAAATAAAGATTCGCTCAATTTCGTGAAATTATGGAGAGGGACAATCATAAAATGTGTGCGCATACGCCTTGTTTCTGCGTATAAACTGTGTTTGTATTTGTGTGTATATATATATATATATATATATATATATATATATCCGTATATATGAATCAATACGTTACGCGTAAATACTCTGTGCATGCCTTTCTCACTTTCATGATTTCTCTATCACTTTTGCCGTTTTCTTGCACAAGTAATATATTTTTCATATGTTTTCTGCTTTTGTCCCTCCTTCTATAATTGTCTCTTCCTCTGTAAATGTATGTGTGCATATATACGGATCCAAATGTGTATGAAATAGCATGTTGTTTCCTGCGTGGACAATCCATTAAAAGCACTGGTACTGCGGAGATTGAGTGCCATGCCTCGACTGTTGGCGACAATTTTCAAAATGGTGACATGTTGGATTGCTAGTTTGATAGATGTAGTATCTCATCTCAATTTAAATTACGGGGACAGAGGAAACATTTGCTGCTGACAGCAATGTAGTAATTGAATTGAAGAAGTTGATAGAAACAATCTTTGCAGAAGACATAAGAAAGGAAAACAATTAGAGTTAGGTAAAATAATCATTGAATGAAAAAAAAAACACCTAGCAAAATAGACATGAGTTTATTCAACAGCAATAAAATGAACGATGATAATAGATATTTGCATGTAACAATATCCAGCTATCTATTGTATTTTTTCATTAATAATTCAATTTCAATGTTTTGTTGCAATTTTATTGGACATATGACTGTCAAGAATGCATGTCTATTATCTTTAATGTATTCTACATTTGAATACAAATTCATACAGTATGGATAACACGAATTCTGAGATATACAATAAGATTTGAGAAATACCTCTGGCATAATGTGACCGAACGTCGTCACGTTTTACATGCAGGTCCTTGCAATTTTAATAAATCCTTTAATTCTGTTATCCACATATTTTAATTAAAAATAGACAGAGAATACATTTCCAACAATGCGGGGAAAAACTGATATTGAGCGACACGGTCCCGTTAGGTGAATAGTATAATAGGCGCTAACCAAAGGTGGTATCTGTTGGAAGAGACAGATTTAAATTTGGTAGAAGTCTTATATTTTAAATTTTGCTTGTGAAAGCAAATATCCGTCTCAATTGATAACTATGCAAACCGGGAACCATGACTGTCAATCCACTAACCTTACTGACAATGAATTACCAGAAATAAGAGTTTAATTTGAATGGAGACTTGGCCTATTAGGCTCCCTTTAATTACAACCTTACTATGAGATTCGGATCTACTGCTATTTTCCTCATCAAAAGATTTTATAAATATTATTTACATTTCATTTAAATCCGTATTGATTGAAGTTTTAAGCGGTTATCTCCTCAACGCTATCTTATGTGTGCAAGTTTTAGTATATTTTACATAAGAATACATATTTTATATTTTATGTAGATTCGCTATTTTTTTCATCTCTTAGGTACGCGCACTAATAATTGTGTAAACATGAAGCACAACAGTTTGAAGGTATAAAACAAGAACTATTTTATATTATTATTATCAAGCGCCTTTAAGAATACTTACAGATGGGAACTGTCTTGGAAATATGAACTTAGAGGCAGCCAACTTTTACGAATTTCTATCGTGCAAACACTTTGGATTTGCTAATCACTGCGTCCGAACTGAACGTTTATTTATAACTAACGGGAGTAGCCAGCGTTGTCAGAGTGTGTAGAGGTTTAGCGTATTGATCAGTGAAGCCCTAAAAAATGATTTTTTAAAAATTAACCACTCCCTAAAAAATGTAAATTGCAGCGACTACCAGTGCGAGAGTAAGAAAAATAGTAGGCAGGCAGACAGGCTCGAACCTGTAATGCTGAAAGGCAAATCCTGCTGAGATCCATCGCATGTGTCGAAGGTTTTTAGTAGAAATACAAACACAAATATATTTTGCTTCTTATATTCTAAATAAATTCTTTTCGTTCTCATTCCAAAAGTTGTGTGGCCCGGGCGTAAATGCGAAGAAAATGGAGTCAAAGTGTGTTCCGTAGCTTGGCTTGAACTTCCTAATCGACAGGAAATGCCATTCTACACTAAGGATTAGGTAAGCTTGAAACACAAACGTTGGAATGTATAAAAGAGTAATTATTACTCAATTGTAATATATATATATATATATATATATATATATATTCCGGAGTTCGGCATCAGGATTCAAGAATTCAACAATATATACTTGAAGAAGTTTCAAAGTCACACTCAAGATGAGAACAGTAGTCCGAATAATCCAAATAATATCATTTATTTATCCTCATCTACAAAATATAGAAATATTATAGCTATAGGATTATTCGGTTGTTTCGACCACACACATTTACGTAATAAATACAGTGCAATCTGACCCCCAAGATCGCCAGGGGCATGAAATATGTGGCTACATTAAAGATGGCTTCCCATGTGCCAAGGATATCTCCAGAGAAGACTCTAATCTACCTCATATGTGCTTCCGGGTTGCACTTGCTTACACCACCGCATTTATATTTGCCCTATATCGCCCCCACAACAGTGGAGTTACTGTCTTTAAGAGTATATCAGAAAAAAATTGACGAAATCCTGTCTGCTTATCCCTCAGCTAACATTCACATTCGCGATGACTTCAATGTCCATAATGTGAAATGGCTGATCAACCTAAATAAGACTGATGATGAGGGGAGGTTCTGTCATGATTATGCCATTGCCTATGACCTCACTAAGATTGTCCGCGAGCCCACCCGTGTGCCCGATAGTACCGGTCAGTTCGCAAGCCTCCTAGACCTTTGTCTATCCACATCCCCTGAGCTATACTCATGTTCCGTTCTATCTCCTCTGGGATCCTCCGACCATTGCGTCGTATCAGTTAAGATAAAAATGAAATATAATAAATCTACAGACGTACCTCTTCACCGTACTGTATACCGAAACCTTATTGGCGGACAGGGATAGCTTCCGTACATTCATGTCTGATCTCCCTCTCCATTCCATGTTTAAAAACGATGTGTCTTCTAGAGTATCAGACATGACCGAATGGTTACTTGAAGGCATAGACCAATTCATACCATCCAAAAGATTCCAACAAAAACCTAACAGCCAGCCATGGTTCTCCCCCGAATGTGCTGCTTCCATCGCACGCAGAAATCACTTTTTCCATAGCTAGCAACGTAAATTGATGCACTGAAACTAAAGCTGCTTTCAGAACCGCCAGTAACCACTGTAAAAGAGTAATAAAAAAATGCAAGAGAACTATATGGGCAATCCGTTAAGTCCAAAGTAGCTGAGCAGCGGCTTGGTTCCCACCAGTTCTGGAAAATAGCAAATAGGATCCTGAACAGAAACGTTTGTTCTATCCCAACTATTATCAATGGACCAGAGGTCATCTCGACAGCATCCGGCATTGCCAAAAACATTGCGAAAAATTCTACTCTGTTTGACGAAGGCCATCAACTTCCCATATTCCGTCCTATAACAGACAACACGCTATGCAACATACATATATCTGTGCGTGACGTCGCCAAGCTACTCAAGGACCTTGACTCCAGCAAAGCAACTGGTCCCGACGGTATTCCAATTATAGTGTTAAAAAAATTACAACCAGAACTTGCCCCCATACTTTCCGAACTGTTTAAGCGTTTCCTTAAGGAGAAGTGCTTCCCGACACCCTGGAAAACCTCATCAGCATGCCCAGTATTTAAGAATTCAGGAGAAAGTCATCCCCCTCTCAGTACAGACCAATAAGTCTCCTGTGTGTCATGAGTAAGTTGCTGGAATCCATATTAAATAGAGAAGTAGTCAACCACCTCAGCAGACACGCAATATGGTTTCCGCTCTGCTAGATCTACAGCAGATGTGCTAACGGTTATATCTCATAGGATTAGTGAATCTCTCGACAAAAGCTTCATTTCTAGTGCAATTGCTCTCGACATATCAAAGACCTTCGATAAGGTTTGGCATAAAGCCCTACTACACAAGATTTCCAGCTACGGTATAACTGGAATTGTTTTCTCTATCATTAAGTCATTTCTCTCAGATAGGCTCATAAGAGTAGTGATTGATGGGCAGAAATCAGAGAGCCACAGTATTAATGCTGGAATCCCTCAGGGGTCCATACTGGACCCAACTCTCTTCCTGATCTACATCAATGATCTCACAAAACACATACTAAAATATTTCGTTGACATCTATCCTGATGACTCGACTATCTATGACAACACATCAAAGGCTGTAAATGATGATGTTCTCTCTGATTCACTCTCCTCTTATCTTTAGCGCGTGGTACAGTGGGGAAAGAGGTCGCTTGTTTCCTTTAATGCATCTAAGACCAAGATCTCTACATCGTAAGCGCTCTGATCCTCATCTGGCATCAATTGAAATGGATGGCTCTCGTCTAAGGGAGGCCCCAGGCTTTGATAAGCTCCTGAGTTTGACCTTTACACCTGATCTTAAATGGAACACATACATCAAGTCTGTGGCCAAAGTTGCTGGGAAAATGGTGGGATCCTTCTACCGCTCCAGAAGATATCTCACTAATAATGCGATCTCTATCTATATAAGAGCCAAGTCTGTCCAAAGAGGGAGTACTGCTGCCACATCTGGGCGGGGGCTGCTAAAATAAGCCGATTCTGCCTTGAAAGAGTACAAAATAGACTCCGTGGCTTGGTGGGGGATGCCCTTTTCTCTACCCTGCAATCTCTTTCCCACAGAAGAAACGTAACGAGCCTGTCATTGTTCTATCGTTATTTCCATGGCAGTTGCTCATCTGAGCTCCATTCTCTGGTCCCCCTCGCCAATCTTTTCAAAAAACACCCGACTAGCTCAAACCACCGTCAATAATTTCCCCACTCCCTATCTGTGCCTAAATCAAAACGTAGATACCATGAACAAAGCTTCTTTCTTAGAACTGCACGCCTGTGGAACTCTGCTCCGCTTGTCTGTTTCCCTCCCGACTTCAACCTGGATGTCTTCAAGTCCAACACAAACAAATTCCTGATGAACCGCCCCCCCTAAGTAATGACACCTTACAAATTCTCCAATACTATTGCTACACTATCCCTTTGATTACTGTACACACAATAACCCTTATCCCTGAGTGGCCATTGGGCCTTGATAAGTGGTTAACTCCATGTAAAAAAATACAAAAAAATGTGCAAACCAAAATTAGGAAATCTAATACATAAATCACATTATGTCAGTCATTTTGGCTGTCGATCTGCGTGTATGTCTTTCTCCGATTTTTTTCTAAATGGTATCTCCTCCAAGACAAAAGGTCGCTGGACGGACTGCATTAGCTCCAAATATTGCATTTTCGTGCAGAATTATATTAGATGTATTTTCTCGGTTAAAATAATTGCTAAGAGTTTAAAAAAGGTTCAAAATTGAAAGAAATAAAAACTTGCCAATCGTTGCCTGATATTTGTTTAGTTGTTTTACAACGCCTTCAAATCGTTTTTTTCTTTGCTGCAGTGGATAGCGTTACTAATACCAGTGATGCAGTTTCGTCTTCACTATTTCCTTTTTTTAACATTCCGGTATACTTGACTTTGAAATGTTATTATGTTATAATGTTATAAGAACACTTTTATTTAAAAAATACATAAATATGTTTTTGATGTACGTAATTAAAATGTCATATTCCAATTATATATATATTTATATATATATATATATATATATATATATATATATATATATATATATATATATATATTGTTTTTATAGATTTCCATCTTTTTGGTAGTAATTTTATGAATAAATTATTTACAAATACAATTCATATAGAAATTTATTTCACAAGTTTTCGTGTAGACACGTTCTATACTTGTAAAAAATAAAACGTAATATTGTAGAAAAAGGGAGAGAAAATAAGGCTCCTCTTTTCTCTCTTTTTTCGTTACCCCTGGCCCTTAGTCGGCTGAAAAACGGAATCAGCCTTGGAAACAGTAGCAGCAGCCGTCATCGTCGATGTACAGGTGGTATATACTACTTGATTGTAGTAGTAGTAGTAATAGTAGTAGTAGTAGTAATAGTAGTAGGCTATAAATTGCCTCTCTGAGCGTCGGCTGCAGTCTTAAAAGAAGGCAAAGCGGACGGAAACATGACGGCGTGTATGACTACCATTATCAAACATCCTTCCATTGCTTTTACAAGTTTACACACGCAAATACGGTTAAATCCCCCCCAAACGATTGAATTCATACGGATGGAGTAACAAATATACAAGTAAAGTGGCTTATTAATCGATACCGACGATTGTCTCCAGTTTACTTTTATAGCACTTTTTTCTTTCTCTTTATTTCTTCTAAAGGGATTTTACTTTTTCGTTTGTTTCTCTTCAATCCTAAAATGAACAACTCATATTATTTGTTCATTATTATTACACGATGATCATCCTAATGATATGTTAATGATCATATGTAAGCCATCTCCTATTTTATTGTAAAATAATTTATAATCTTTTTTCCATAATATGCGAATTTCTATCTTGTATATTTGTTAAACTCTAAAAATGTAAGTGTGTGTGAGGATAATTCTCAACCCATATACACACCGAATTTTTCATCTAAAGATTTGTAATCTTGTATATGTGCTAATCAAACATGTGGAGACATTTTAATCTGTTTTTATCCGAGAAAAGGGGGTTGCTAAGAGATCAAAATAAAAGTAAATTGACATGCGCGTTAACAACTCTCTGATGTAATTGTTTACAAAAAAGCATAATAAGCATATTATACAACCGGGCAACGCCTGGCCAACTTTCTAGTAAACTATATTTATTGTATTTTCGCTCGTACAAAAATAAAGTAACAGACACGATGATACGATTTTACTATTTTGCGAATGAAGTTCCATAATTCCATGAGATGTGTTATCACCTCATAGTACAGCTGTAAGCTGCTTAGTTGATTTAGTGTGCAGTTGATCACTATAGAACCAATAGGGTTTTAATTCTTAAGAGTGTATTGCATATTCGTGCTGTGGCATCCATTTAACCAATAATGTACTTCTGTACCTCATTAAGAAGAATAGGCAAACACACTAATGAGGGAGAAACAGAACACGAAAACAGATGTTCAATAAAGAAAAAAAGAAGATATCCCTGATTTTGTTTTTTAAGCCGGTTAAGAAGTCTCAGTAAAGTAAAAACGCATGTGTGTTTATATGCCCCTGCCTGTTGGAGAGGGTTATAAAAATAAAAGGTTTTTTTAAAGTCGAGTGTGAAGGCGATGGTTCCTCTTCGAGTTTTCGAAGTGAGAAGGGAAGCCGTGTAATAAGCAACAGCGTAGGTTCTAAAACAATAAGCAGAAACAGTTGTAAAAAGCGGGAAGTATTATTAACTATAAAGCCATACAGAAAAAAAACTAGATGTGTACATTTGGGAGTTAGAAAGAGGAAGATGAAGAGAATAAAATGATACAAAGAGAGAAAGACTGAAGGTAAGATAGGTTGGGAGAAATAGAGAAAGATTGTGAATGATACATATACACACACACACACACACACACACACACACACACACACACACACACACACACACACACACACACACACACACACTGTGAATTGTTTCCAAAGGAATTTTATTCCATTCTTCAGCTCAAACACCTCCAGTTCTTTAAGAGAAGATGGCGTCGGAAATAGATTTCTTACTTGAATTTCGAAAATCGACCATAAACTCTCCAGAATATTGAGATCTGGGGATAGTGGTGGGCAAATCAGATGCTAAACTTCATTGGAATGCTCTTCGCGCATTTCTTTGATAATTATAGGTGTATGGATTGAAACATTATCATATTAAAAGATGGATTTCCCCTGCGGAAACAGTTCTCGAACTGTAGGAATTACTTGGCCACCCAAAATTCCTAAATAATCTAAACTGTTATTTCTTCCATGAGGTGTAATCATTGGCCCAGCAGATTTCCAAGAAATAGCATCCCAAATTATCACAGAATCCTTGCCATTCTTTATGGTTGGGAGAAAGCAGTCTGGATAAAATGCTCCTTTCGCCTGTTTCAAAACGTAGACTCGACCGGTGGTCAGAAATAAGGAAAACGATGAGGCGTCTGAGAAAAAAAACATATTTTTTCTCTGTTCAATGGGCCAATTTTATTTTGGAGGTTGTTACACCAACCTTTGAAATATTTGTCTTTGAGAGTTTTTCTCATTGCATATCTTTCGTAAAATCCAGATTTGTGTAGTTCTCGACGAACAGTTTTTTGTGGGAACTGGGTCCTGTAGATGTTTATTGAGCCCTGCTGTAATTTTTAGGAGCCGTGATTCTTCGATCTTTTCATACAATCCGCTTAAGAGTCTGACGGGCTTTTTCAGGCATCTTCATCTTTATGAGGGGCGTGCAATAAGTAATGCTCCTGAACAACTTCAAGTTGTCTGATCTAGCTGAAATTTTGCATGTGCAATGATTTATATCTGTACGGGTTAAGTGGAAAATTACAGCTCTGAACTAATTGTGGTTTCTGTTTTACCGATGTTTGAACTGAGCCAGGTGTGAAATAGAGCCTGTTGAATGTCGAGCAGTGATCGGGTTTTTGTATTTAAAAGGACGCACACCACAGAAGTCTTTTTATTAAAACAAAGAAACTTATAGTGGTAATTCCCCATCATATAACCTTGTAAAACGCTGGCATTGTGAATGCAAACATGGCAGGAATTCTGTGGAATCAGCTCCCAGACCTAGTCGCCCCCCTTCTGCCATTGATTAGGCATCTGTCCGTCAAGTTGAAGCTGCCATTTTGGAAGATCGGCGCATTGCTATTCGCCAAATAGCCCAAGATGTCAAGATTAGTACAGGGTCTGTAGAAACTATCATTCATGACCATTTGCATATGCATAAGGTGTCTGCCAGATGGATTCCCAGGTTGCTCACACCATTCCAGAAGTGAGAACGCGTCGAGTGCTCGAGGATGAATTTGGAGATGTGCCCAGAAGGTAAGTCAAATTTTTTCAAAAGACTGATTACACAGGATGAAACCTGGGTCCATCACTATCAAAGCCCAGCTAATACAGTGGAAGCACTTGGACTCACCACCCCCAAAGACGACAAGGGTTCAGCCCTCCGCTGGCAAGGTCATGCTCAGAGTCTTCTGGGACAAGGACGGAGTAGTGATGACAGATTTCCTGGCAAAGGGTACCACAATTACAGAAGCCTATTATGCTTCACTTTTGAGGAAATTAAGGGAAGCTATCAAAATCAAGAGGCGGGCAAGATCAGCAAAGGTACCCTCCTCCTGCAGGACAACGCTCCGGTCTACAACTCGAATGTCGTCAGATCAGAAACACGGGCGTGTGGGTATGAAATCCTTCCCCATCCTCCCTACTCTCCTGACCTGCACCCTCTGGCATGCAGCTTTTCCCAGACATGAAGTTGTTTTTGAAAGGAAAGCGTTTCCCAGATGATGCCGCCTTGATTTCTGAAGTCACGTCGTGGTTAGAGGACAAACCTGGGGTGTTCTACAAAAACGGTATCCAGAGCTGCATCAAACAATGGGAGAAATGCATAACTATGGGCGTTTCCTATGTAGAAAAAGACTAATAACTGTGCCAAGTTTCGTTGCCCTACTGCTATGGGAAGTGGGACAGGGGCATTACATATTGCACTCCCCTCGTACTCCAGAAATGTGCTTTTCTGAGGACGTTTTCCTTCTCCTTTAAGAGCAGTTATTACTTTCGAGACAGTGCTTCTTAAAACGCTAAGCCGCCGTGCAGTCTCTGTTACACAAGCACCTGCCATAAGAACTCCAACAATTTGACCTATTTGGAAGTCCGTACAGTTTGCAATTTTTATACGAAAAGCTGGAAAAATATTTTTTATTAAGCATATTATATGACATAAATAATAAAAAAAGCATTAAAATATGTCAAGATTTGGTTTGTAAAAACGTTCATATATATATATATATATATATATATATATATATATATATATATATATATATATATATATATTAGCAAGTCGCCCCACATTGCCCAGTCATATAATACGCATAAATATCATATTTTAATTGATGCCAAATATTATATATTATATAGCCAATATCCAATATAAATTTAGGAAAATACTAGACTACCCGTGACCCGTTGGATCACTATGTTATATAAGCTATGGAATTTATGTATGAGCGTGACACTTGTGACGTAAAGAAATAGTTTTTTTTGACATAATAGAAACATTTCTATGAAAGTATATTAAAATGAAAAAAGAATATAGATAGATTTCTATGAGTCGTTCTGTTTATTATAATTGGTTATACACTCAGTCCGTTAAATCCAAAGTTGCTGAACAGCGGATTGCTTCCCAAGAGTTTTGGCAAATAGCAAACAGGATCCTGAACAGAAACGTGCGTTCTATCCCAACCATTATCAATGGACCTGAGGCCATCTCGTCAGCATCAGACAAGGCCAAACTATTTGCCAAGAACTTTGCAGCTAATTCTACCCTACACGACGAAGGCCATCAATTCCCCGTAGTTTCTCCTATAACAGATAGCACGCTATGCAACATACAAATATCTGTGAGTTAGTTCACTAAGCTTATCAAGAATCTTGATTCCAGTAAAGCAACTGGCCCTGACAGCATTCCAATTATAGTGCTAAAAAGCTTCAACCAGAACTTGCCTCCATACTTACTAAACTCTTTAAGCGTTGCCTTAAAGAGAAGTGCTTCCAGACACCCTGAAAACATCATCAGTATGCCCAGTATTTAAGAATTCAGGTGATAAGTCGTCCACCTCTCAGTACAGACCAATAAGTCTCTTGTGTGTCATGAGTAAGTTACTGGAGTCCATATTTAATAGAGAAGTAGTCAACCACCTCAGCAGAAATAACCTCCTAAGTGATACACAATATGGTTTCCGTTCTGCTAGATCTACAGCAGATGTGGTAACTGTTATATCTCATAGGATTGGTGAATCTCTCGAGAAAGGCTTCCTCACTAGGGCAATTGCTCTTGATATATCAAAAGCCTTCGATAAAATATGGCATAATTGCCTACTTAACAAGATTTCCAGCTACGGTATAACTGGAAATGTTTTCTCAATCATTAAATCATTTCTGATAGGCTCATAAGAGTAGTGGTTGATGGGCAGAAATAAGAGGCCTGCAGTATTAATGCTGGAGTCCCTCAGAGGTTCATCCTGGGCCTAACTCTCTTCCAGATCTACATCAATGATCTCTCAAAACAAATACTTAAATCATTTGTGGACATTTATGCTGATGACTCGACCATCTATGTCAACACATCTAAGACGATAAATGACAAAGTTCTCTGTAATTCACTCTACTCTGATCTTAAGCGCGTGGTAGAGTGGGGTAAGAGGTGGTTGGTCACTTTTAATGCATCTAAAACCAAGCTCCTATCTTTTAATCATCAACGCTCTGATCCCCATCTGACATCAATTGAAATGGACGGCTTTCGACAAGGGGAAGCTTCATGCTTTGATAAGCTTCTGGGCTTGACCTTTACTCCTGACCTGAAATGGAACACGTTCTTCGAATCTATTGCCAAGGTCGCTTGAAAAATGGTGGGATCATTCTACCACTCCAGAAAATATCTCACTGCTGACGCAATTCCCTACTTATATAAAAGCCAAGTACGTCCAAGGATGGAGTACTGTTGCCACATCTGGGCAGGAGCTGCAAAAACACTCTATTCTGCCTCGACAGAGTACAAAATAGATTCGTGTCTTCGTGAAAGATGCCCTTTTCTCTTCCCTGCAACCTCTCTCTCACAGGAGAGACGCTGCGAGCCTGTCTTTGTTTTATCGTTACTTACATGGCAATTGCTCCTCTGAGCTCCAATCCCTGACCCCATTTCACAAAAAACACCCGTCTATCTGAAACCAATGTCAAATATTTTGCCCATTCTTTAGCTGTGCCAAAAAACCAAAACGTAGATTCCATGAAAAAAACTGTTTTCTTAGAAGTGCACGCCTGTAGAACTCTGTTCAGTCTGCCTGTTTCCCACCTGACTACAATCTAGATCTCTTCAAGTCCAACATAAACAAATTCCTGATGAACAGCCCCCCTTAAGTAGAAACTTTATTAAATCTCAACACTAACGCACTGTACACGCAATAACCTTTAGCCCTGAGTGGCCTCCGGGCCTTAATAAGTAGTGCCCACCTTGTAAAAAAAATACAGTTACTACATTATAAGTTGTTTGCCATGCGTATAGGTAAATGTGCACTGAACACACACCATAATACTTATTACTAGCAGGACCCATGGAAATTCCACGGTAGTTAAAATCTTTTAAAACACATCAGTAAGAAATTCCTTATTGTTATATTACAAAAAATAACGTATGGAAGCATGTAGAACAAACAAAAAACTATAGTTTAAACTTTGATTGAAGGTCAATGCGATCGTAACTGATGCTGTTGATATTGCCAGGAAGTGCTGGTGATGATTGAGGCGGTGACAGGGACGTCGATAAGCTGCTTGGAGTGAGAATAGTGGTCAGTCAGCAGGTTCTTGGGAGTCAGACTGTGAATAAAAAAAAAAAACTGTGTGGCATTTTTGACATCGATTTTGTGAAAGTTCTGATGACCGCAAGGTGTTTAATATTTCAGAACATTTTGGATTACACGTGTAAGTAATAAATAGGTCACAGAAAACTACCATTGCATCTTGATAAAGCTGTTGTAGATTCCTATGACTTCCTGTAAATGTAGATGGTAGAATAACTGGTACACCAGAATAATCATCTTCATTCCTTACTAAATGATCCATTAAGCCAGAATATTGAGCAGCTCTTGGTTGACTTTGATAGCTTTTAATGAAGTTTAATAAGCAACCGTCAACTTTTACATATGCATAAGACTTTTCTATTTATTTTGAATTTTATTCAATGAAGATTTGGAAATCCACAAATATTTTTTAAGTCGAATTATTGATATAGATTTCAATTAATGCATCACAACTTCCTGATAATATAAATAGAACACTTTGAATTTTCTGTACAAAAGTTTATTTCCATAAACACATTGTAATCTGTGATAATATTCAGATTAATGTGTATTACATGCATATAAAATGGAGTGATTCTGTAAATCTTACGAAGTACAGTTAAACTTTTATTGTTTGATAATCAAAATGATGTAAGGTAGGTTGTACCTATCAAATTTATGTCAATCAATGTTAAATGTAAAGTTAAATGTAAAGTTAAACAAACTGTACACTACTTTTTCATCAAATTATGAATTTTAAATATAAGGAAAGGAATTAAAAAAAAATGTTGTCCAAAATCATATTTACATCCAAGTTAATTGTTAGATTCCATAGATGTTCCTGATTGTTTTCATATCACTTCACGGTAAACAATATTCTTAGTATATGTTACACCACGCTTTCTGCCCTGATTATCATCTCTATGCAGTTGCATTACCTTAAAATTCACATTGTACTTAGATCGAGCTCTTGAACATGCCACATACAGCTGACCATGAGAAAATACAGGTTGTTGAAGATATATACCAACCTCATCAAAAGTTATGCCTTGTGCTTTATTGATGGTCAGTGAATATGCTAATCGTATTGGAAACTGTATCCGATGAAATGCAAATGGAACATTTGTATCACTTGGCTTTAATTTAATTCTTGGAATGATAACTGTGGAACCTCTATTAGATCCATTAATTAAAATAGCAATGATGCTGTTTTGATGACATTCTTTTATTTTCATCCTAGTTACATTACTTGATTTATGGATAAATTTCGCAGTAACATTACTATTGCCCCTATTTTCACATTAAGTCGGGGAGGTGGCATTCCAGATGGAGTTAATGAATTTATGAACTGGATAGGATAATTTTGAAGTATCATCATCGGAGATGTAATCAGTACTAAAATATGTATTTATGCCTCCGGGAAGATTATTTAGAATTTCTACATTTACTGTTAAACATTCCGTATTTTTTGGAATCATGATGATTCTATTTTCCATTTCTGCAATCAAATATTTCTGAGATTAGAGAACCATTACATACCGAATCGTCAGGAACATCTATGGAATCTACAGGAACGCCATTAAGACTGCTCATTAGTGTACCATAACCAAGATGAAGGAGCCATCTACAAAACTCCTCTTCATTTATGTTAGTTCTGAAGTTTTGTGTTAGCTGTAATTGACTGAAATGATGCCACCATGTGCATCTTTTAGAACAGCTGTTTATAATAGATGTAGGTGATCCATGTGAGACTACTGGCAAAATTTGCCTGAGGTCATCTCCAAGTATGAGAATTTTTCCACCAAATATTTTATCGTTACCCATTATATCTTGTAAACATCTATCTATAGTAAGCAGTGCATGATTAGGTATCATAGAGGCTTCGTCTATGATGAACACCTTTACCTTTCTCAAAAAAGAAGCATGCTCTTATACAGGAGAAACGTTACATACACTGGTTTCTGTCAGAGGTACAGGTAGTTTGAATATACTGTGGAATGTTTTCCCTGAAGTTAGTAGCATTGCAGCAATGCCAGTCCATTCTGCAGTGGCGGTTACAGTACTGCTGGAGGTGAAGTAATCATATAACATGTTTAATAAAAAGGTTTTTCCTGATCCGGCTGGGGCATCTAAATAGAAGCAATTGTTGTGTGAGGCTTCTTTTTCAGTTGCCATGACAGCCTTGATGATAGTAGTAAAGACCTCTAATTGTTCATTGTTTAGCAATTCAACATTCGGTCTTTGTATTTCGAGTCATATTATCTATTGGAGGATCACCTGTTGGTTCATGTAAACTCATTGCCTGGCAAGAAGAACCATGCTCATTAAATATTGCTTTTATCAAATGAAGTGCAATGTTTTCACATATGCTTTCATCATAAGCAGAAATAAGGTCTTCCATCATGCTCTGTTTATGGTTAATGAATAACCTCCATCATAGCACTATCATGCCCTTTATAAACATATTTAAATATGTATTTTATACTCTTGACTGAAGAGCAGATTTCTATGTTAATATGAGCTTGATATGTTCTCAGAAGAAATTTGTTGAAAGGGACTATATATCTATTATCAACAGTAAAATTACCGACTTGAACTGAGTCACCATTATTTGCACGCTTGTAAGCTGGATATCCATCAATGTTTTCTACTGTTTCTTCTCTAAATGCCTTTGGATTTTTTTTTTTTTGCATAATCCTTTACTCATACAAGGAGACTTAGGATTAACTGCACCACATGGACCATGCACCATTAAAGATTTAACGAAATCACGAAGCTCTGGATGTTCAGGTCCAGGTATTTCTGCTGACACAATTGCATCAATTTGTTGAATTGTTCTGATCTTATCCTAATCTCGCAGCATTATGATCATGTGGCAGTGTGGTAGCCCTCTTTTTGGAAATTCAATAACATAAACATATGCAACAGGAGTTCCCAATACATGTCTGCTTTTATGTCTTTCCAAAGGTCAGCCAGATGTGCATGATACACACGTGATATTAAGTCAAGTAGATTTTGTGCAAGTTCTGATGACCACAAGTTGTTTAATAGTTCAGGACATCTTGGATTACATGTATAGGTAAGGAATAGGTCTGGCTTTCCATATTTACAGAAAACTGCCATTGCATCTTGATACAGTTGTTGAACATTCCTAGGACTTCCTGTCAATGAAGATGTTAGAATAACTGGTACACCAGGACCGCCATCTTCATTCCTTGCTAAATGATCAATTAAACCAGAATATTGAGCAGCTCTTAGTTCACTTTGAAGGCTATTAATGAAGTTCAATCTGCACCCTTCAACTTTCACATATGCATCAACTACATATTGTTGGAATAGTTTACCAGATCTATGGATAATACTGAATGAATCTCTAATTGCAAGGCGATAACTAATACTCTTGCATTGTCACTTTATTGCGAACTCTTGTTTGCCGTTCTGGCCTATGTTGCATGCTATGTGCCAGCCTTGTTCAGCATTTGGAAACAATATGGGATATATCATGGGGTCCAAGTGGCAAGACAGATAAGAAATTCGGTGAAACTTTTCCTTTTTGACAACAATTCAATGCTTTTCTTCGAAATCTAAGTGCTTTACAAAATGAGCAAATCAAACTCATGTCACCTACAAAATAATACGGGATATTTTGTCTTTCTGCTTCATTCATATTGTTTCTTCGTTGCCGTTGCCTAGCTCTTTCATTTTGCAGATAAAGTTGTCTGTCTTTTTCAGCCATGTTATTTATTTGCTGTCTCAATATGTTTCTCCTCTGCAATCTGATATTATCCCTTTCTTCAGTTCGTAGCTGCTGACGCCTTCGTCTTTGTCGTTCTCTTGCTGCACATCTTGTATCTTCCAATGTAGTGGTAGTGATTTGTTTCATTCTGTGTGAAAATTTAATTTGTCTTAATAAAAAAAAATTATGAAGATTTTGATGCGAACAATACTAATAAAATTCAATATAAATGTTTAAAATGAAAATAAATATTTCTTAATTAATGCAACCGTTTTTTATATTAAAAATCATTAGTGTGTAATTTTTTAAGAGGGAATTTAAATCAATATTTTCATAATTTAGCTCTGTAAAAAGGATATCTAGATGATATCTAGGTGAATTATATAAATTATTTAATAATAAATTATTCCCTCTCGTAACATTTATTGGTGATTCTACACTTTGTCGCCGAAAAAAAAGGCGTCATGATTTTCAGCACACCTGCTGCCAGAATCCAAGAGAGACATCAGTATTTTAAAGTGTAGAAACTATTTTATTTATTCAATAAATATATTGAAGTAAAAGTTTAGAAGCACCTATTTTGGCTTTGATCAAAGAACTGTACACGCTTTCCAGTTATTTCATGATTCGGTCATAGTTTAAAGTACTAATGTCTTCCTCGGGTTCTGGCAGCAGATGTGCTAACAAACATAGCGTTTTTTTCGGCTACAAAGTGTAGAAGCATACATTTATTTGTGAACATGTTATTTGCTTTTGATGAATAATTTAATTATTTCATTTCAATAAATTATATCTTGAATTTTGTAAAATATACGAAAAATTTAAAAATTGAGAATAAATATTTGTTTAAATCCTAAGTAATGAAACAAAGTGTTTATTTGATATTAAGAAAGTTAAGTTGCGTAATTTTTAAAAGGGTATTTAATAGTCAATACTTTTTCTAATTTATCTCTATAAAGATTAAAATTTAAGTATTTTAATGGCCGTTTCTAAAATTGTCGAAAGTAATTTAATTATTTTAAATATTTACAGTAAGAAGGATCAAAAATGTTAAAAACTTACGCCGGATTAAATATTTAGTTTCTGATCATCAAAATAAGCTGATAACAATCATTTAATGCTGGATGACATATCCACAAGTCAGTAAACTTTGTTGAAGCAAAGCTCTGTTTTTGTTGTTGACGATGGTGTTGGTTGTTTACGGTTTAATGAATAACGAAATTTCACCAAGTTACACTGGTTTAGTAGATAATTTTGTGACTTATATAGAAGCTTTACCGTAAAGTTCGGCTAAAACAATTGTTGACAAATTACCTTCTTTGAATCGATATCGTCTGCTTGTGGACATTGAAGATCGTCTGCTTGTGGCAATTGAAGCGAAAACCGTATTAGGTATTAAATACTAAAATATTTTAATACAGCTGGCTAATTGGCTATAAAGTAAAAGTTATTCCGAACTTTGATTCAACATTTTAATAAAAAAAAGAAAAAAAAGAAACTTAACATTTTCTTGTATCTATTTTTTTTATATTAAGAAAAATGTGTTTCGTCGGGTCCCTGTAATTTATATGCTACCACGTGGTGACCGCTGCTACTACATTTAAGAGGAGGAAGGAAAGAACCAGAAACGGGTCCGTTCACATCAAATACTTTATTTAGACTCCCCCTGATATTAACCAAGGGCAAGTAACTCTTTATTATTACACATCTCCGTTTGTCGAGATACTTTTTTCCTTTTTTTCTTCTTTATTTACAAACAGTTTTACCTTTATTTACAAACGGTAACATTTATTATCTTTGCAGACAAAGTCTTTCAAGTCGTTCGTTTTTTTATAATCGTCCTCTGCTTGATACAGTTGTCTCCTGTCGCTGGCTCTGGAGGAGTTGTCTACGTTTCCTAAAATAGGTAGTAAATGTTTTCTGTTCCTTTTTAGACTTTCACCAGAGTTCAATTTTACTGTATATGTCCTATTTTTCTTATTTGTTGCTGTGACTAAACCAGTATACCTCCACATTTTCTCTTTATCCGTTTTCTCTCGGATTCTGTTGCCCACTCTTAGTGGTTTCAAGTCTTTACTTCCATGTCGTTTATCATAATTTATTTTACTTTTTGTTTTGTAAACCCCATCTCTCTCTTTTACTTTTCGTAAATTTGGCCATTTGGGTTTTAATTTATTTGGATGACTGGGTAAAGTTGTTTTAATTTTTCTACCCTTCAAGAGTTCTGTTGGGCTAACTCCCGTAGCAGTTATTGATGTACTACGGTAAGCCATTAGTGCGAGAAATATGTCTGGCTGTCGTAATATTCTTTTCGCAATTTTCACTGCGCTTTCGGCAGCTCCATTCACCTGGGGGAAATGCGGACTCACTGTGGTGTGTGTGAATCCATATAGTTTTGCAAATTCTTTGAAATATGTGCTTGTGAACTGTCCTCCATTATCACTTACGATCTCCTCAGGTATTCCCCATCGAACAAATATTTCTCGTAATTTCCCAATTATCGTTTTGCTGGTTAGTGGATTTAATCTCGCGATTTCCAAGTAACGGGAGAAATAGTCTGTTACGACTAAGTAATATTCTCCCTCCAATTTTAGGATGCCTGTCCCCAATTTCTGCCACGGCCTATCTGGCAAAGTAGTTGGTTTCAATGTTTCATTGGGATTTTCAGCACGATTACTATTGCAAAAATCACATCGTCTAATGAGATCTTCTATTTCTTGTTATATTCCCGGCCACCATACTGACATTTATGCTCGTTCTCGGCATTTGTTTAACCCCAGATGTCCTGTATGTATTGCTTGTAATATTTCTGCTCTGAGATTTTGTGGAACTACTATTCGATCTTGATAAAATAAAATTTCCTGATGAATTGATAGATCATTCCTAAAGTTAAAGTAAGGTTTAACTCCCTTGTTTAATCTATCCTCCTTGCTCGGCCAACCATTTGATGTTAAATGGATAAGCTCCTGTGGTTTTGAATCCTTAGAGGTAGCATTCCTAATTTCTTTTAATTGTCTATCAGTAGCTGATCTGGTCTTTATGATAGTGTCTATATACATTTTTACATCTTTCTCCGTGGTGCTTTCTGCTTTTTCGGTTGGACTTCTAGACAGTGCATCTGATACCAGCAAAAGTTTCCCAGAAACATACTCTGCTATAGGATTGTATCTCCTAAGTCTCATCAACAGTCTTTGACATCTCAAAGGAGTGTTATTCAGATCCTGAGTATTTATCAACGGTACCAAAGGTTTATGATCCGTTAGAAGACAAAACTGATCTAGTCCCGCGATGTATCTGTCAAATTTCTCACAGGCCCACACGCTCGCTAAACATTCTTTTTCAATTTGAGCATAGTTTTGTTCTGTTTGTGTCAGCATACGAGTGACATAAGCTATGACTCTCAATATTTTATTTTCTTCTTGGAAAATGGCAGCGCCAAGTCCATAGCTGCTCGCATCCGCACTAATCGTGATGCGCTTTTTTGGATCATAATAAGTCAATATCGGTGCCTGTGTCAATAGCTCTTTAATGCTTTGGAATGACTTTTCTCGAGGTTCATTCCAAGCCCAAACCGTATCTTTTTTCAATAATTCCAGCATTGGTTGTAATGCCGCTGCTAAGTTAGGCACGAATTTCCCTAGATACTGACTCATTCCCAAAAATCTTCTGAGCTCTGTGACTGATGTAGATGCAGACAACTTTTTTATCGCTTCTAACCGTTCTTCAGTGGGTTGTATCCCCTTAGCTGATATGCTGTGTCCGAAGTATTTTATAATACTTTTCCTGAATTCGGACTTCGCTTTGTTTAATTTTATTCCTGCTTGTTCTATTATTTTTAATGCTACTGTAAGCCTTCTATCATGTTCCTCCATCGTTTTCCCATGAATTAATATGGCATCTATTATGACGTGAACACCTTCCACATTTTCTAGAAGCTTGGATGTTTTCCGTTGAAAAATTTCCGGTGTTGATGATATTCCAAAGGGCAATCTTTTAAAACAATATCTCCCGAATGGGGTTATGAAAGTCGTAAGCAACCGACTCTCTTTATCCAATGGAATTTGGTGAAACCCACTGGCTGCGTCCAGTTTCGAAAATATCACTGAGCCGTTCAGTTTGGGTGATATATCCTCCAGATACGGCAGCATATAATATTCGCGTTTTACTGCTGAATTTAATTTTTTTAGAACGACACACAACCGTACTTCTCCGTTTTGTTTTCTCACCGGAACGCTTGGACTGCACCAATCCGTTGGTTGTGTGACTTTCTCGATCACACCATCGTCCTCTAAACGTCGAAGCTCCTTCTTTACTTTTGGCATAATGGGAAATGCTATCCGTCGCTATTTTCACTGGGTCTGTTTTCATGAATCCAGTTACCTCCCCTTTGTTTACATTAAATACGAATTTAACCAAATTCATTCGATACGCTGTTTCTCACGATAGCAAGTTGTATGTACTACTATCAATAACGTGTATTTCGAATGAGTATCTGCTATCCTTATGTCTCGTATCAACCGTAAACTTCCCTATACAGTTCAATATACCCCCGGGGCTTTTGTATATGCCATATACTGGTTTCAAAACAGGGTTTTTTTCTCAAGCTACGAAACGTTTCGTAACTGATAACATTTATGTCCGCTCCGGTGTCGATGTTAAAAATTAAATTATGTTCACATACCTTTAACCGCACGTGCCATGGGTCTATTGCATTTTCTCTGAATTCTTTTCTTTTATAAATAGCCCCAAGAAAGTATTCCTCTGTCGTATGTTTTCCACTTGTTTGACATTATGGGTTTTGAATCTGCAACATATCGCGAAGTGATTTGTTTTGTCACAGTTTCGACATCGTTTTTCGTTCGCTGGACAATAATCTTACCGTTTGTGTTTTTTGTTACATTTTCCACGTCTCTGTTGGTGCGTTTCTTTTTGTGGATAACTTTGTTTCCATTCGTTTTGTTTTACTGCGTCAACCGAGTTTTCCTTCATTTCAGCCATTTGCTGCCTCGCTTGTTCGTAGCTGCGTGCTATTTCTATAGCCTTTTCCAAGCTTAGGTCGTCTCTAAGTTGTAGTTTTTCCGATAGCTCTCCACTTCTTAACCCGATGACTAGCCTGTCTCTTATTTGGTCATTTTTGTGTGGAAAATCACAGTTTTACGATAGTTCGTGAAGTCCCCGAATAAATTGTTCTATCGATTCGCCTTCCCTTTGTGTTCTGAGGTGAAATTTTGCGCGCTCGTGCATAATTTTTTTTTCGGCATGAAGTAGCCTTCAAATTTGTTCAGTATCACGTCAAAACTCTTTTCATCTTCCTTTTTCTTGAAAGAGAACGACTTATATATCTGTTCGGCGTCCGGTCCCATACAATATACAAGCGTGCTAATTTGTGTATCGGGCGACTCTTCATATAATTTTGTCGCACTCCGAAAACGTTGAAATCGCTCTCGCCATGTCCTCCACTGGTTCGGTTGCGTAAAGTCAAAACGCTCTGGGGGCTGAAGTCTAAACATATTTCTTTTTGGAATAGTTGACGTTAATCCTTTTTTTTCTCGTTATAAGGTTTCCTTACCCAAAGGAAAAAAAATATCCCAATCTGACCTCATGTTTCGTCGGGTCCCTGTAATTTCCATGCTACCACGTGGTGACCGCTGCTACTACATTTAAGAGGAGGAATGAAAGGACCAGAAACGCGTCCGTTCACATCAAATACTTTATTTAGACCCCCCTGATATTAACCAAGGGTAAGTAACTCTTTATTATTACACAAAATGTAAGCATCATGGTGAAATAATAAAAATGCCATTCTTAATAAGGGAGAGGGTTTGACTATTCTAAACCTTCACCTAAATAACGATTTAATGAAAAAAATGTTCTCGTATCTTTTTTATAATTTTTGTTAAATAAGAAAAATCAATAAACTTTGATAGCACTATTGTAAGAATCATGCTGAAAGCCATTCTAAATATGGGGGTAACTATTCTGAAACTTCACCAAACAATGTAAAAAAAAATAAGGGAAAAATATATGTATGAACAATAAATATTTCTTCAGTTAAATAAAATATACTGTAAATCTTTAAATAAGGAATAAATATTTATTTAAAGCATAATTATTGAGACAAAGTAATTTACTGCATAAAAAACGGTTATGGGGGAAGGGTTAACTATTTTGAACCTATTTTGATACAAGAGAATACATATTTCTTAATTAATGAAACCGTTTTTTATATTAAAAATCATTTAATGGTCTTGTATCTTTTTTTATAATTTGTTTTAAAATAAGGAAAAAAAAAACTTTGATACCGCTATTGTAAGAATCATGCTGAAAGCCATTCTTAATATGGGGAAGGGGTTAACTATTCTGAAACTTCGCCTAACAATGTAATAAAAATAATGGAAAATATATGTATGAACAATAAATATTTCTTCAGTTTAATAAAATACACTGAAAATCTTTAAATAGGTAATAAATATTTCTTTAAATTAATTAAATCATAAGTTATGAAACAAAGTGCTTTATTTCATATTACAAAAAATGCTGTGTCCATTTTTTATAGTATTTAAATATGTATGCCCTGTCGGTGGGCATTAGAAGATGATGAATGCCTGTAAAAGAAGCAAAATAAAACAGACAAAACATAAATAATAACTATGTAAACAACGTGAAGCTGTATAAATGTTACAAAATTACTCGATTCAGCATTAAATAACACGAAAAAAGGATTGATATGCCGTAAAACAAAAGCAAAACAAAACAGAACAAGACGTAAAATATGTTTTTACTCTGTGTTAAAGTCATTCTTGACTTTTGTAACATTTATTTCTAAACATATTTTTTGTTATGTAAGGCTCACTCAAAAGTAAATAAAAAAATAAAGTGGTACAGTAAAAAAAACGAACTCGTAACGTTAAATGTAAAAAATATATTTATTACTGAATAAAATAGAATAAGCGTTCCGTATTAAACTACAATAATAAAGAGAAGACATCGTTAAAAACGTAAGTAAACTACTATACTATTTCAACTGTGGAACGATACCTTCTATGCATAATTGTCTTCAAAATAATCCGGAACCATAAATAGACAGTTCCTATTTTTTTTTGTTCGGGAAGTTTTGGGAAATAAAAGGGTTTAATGATTTTTAACTAATAAAGATTGAACAATAAAGGGAGATAATTCACGTTAATTAATGTTTGCGATGATGACGACGCGGTTCATTAATTAATGGTTGCGATGATGATGACGTGACACCGTACAGACAAACATATTGATATATAGATAGTTAAATTCTAATTTTGATATATCTGCTTTTTACATCATTTAATTCTGTATTACGTTTAAGTTATTTTAAACCCCACTCCTTCCATGTTAAATAATAATTCCGAAATAATAACGGTAATATTTCAGCGTCCCAATGGTTCTTTTTGGTTTTTTTGTTTATTTTAATCCCCACTCTTTCCATGTTAATAATAATTCCGAAATAATAACGTTAATATTTCAGCGTCCCGATTGTTCTTTCTGTTTTTTCGCGTTTAAATTATCCAAATAAACAATTGTTAATACTCTCTGCTTTTTTTTTACATCGTATATTTCTGTATAACGTTAAAGTTATTTTAAACCCCACTCTTCCCATGTTAAATAATAATTTCGAAATAATAACGTTAATATTTCAGTGCGCAGGTTATGCGCGCACGCGCAACCGGATGTCATAAACCGGAAAGTGAGTTACAGACATCGTTACAGGGTCATGTGAGTTTTATAATTATATACATAACTTGAGTACTTTCCGTTAGAAACGAAAACAGAACGTTTAGCCTTCCAGCTTTAGTCGTTATTTATTATTCTAACTTCGCTAACATGCGAGCTACTGAGACATGTAAACGCAAAGATAAAAATAATCGACTTTGATATGTAAAGTTTTAACTTTGCGTGAGTGCAAAAGTCACACAAGAAGATTGCTTTAATTGACTTACCAATCGAAGGGCATTTTTTTTTCAATTGGACCGCTTAGCTGCAAGTTTTCCCGGCTATAGGAAGTGGGCTACAGGTCAAAACACACTATATATCAAATTTCAACAACAGATACGTATAGGTGAGTTTAGTCGAAAATTTAAGCACACGCACCGACATGGCTACGGTTACACATGTACTAGCAGGCGGCCCAGCATTGCTCGATTGTAAAATACGCTTTACTTTTCTATTGTCATTCATACAAATTTTGTAATAAATATTATAAACCAAATTATCTATCGATTGATATATAGTACCTAATATATAATTGTGATTTCAAAAGTAAAAAAAAAAATGGCGTGTGTGCCGCCATCTAAGATCGAAACCGGAACACATATCTCTTCAGTCTTATTTACTGGCGGACGCCTTTAATTGATACGTAAAAAGAATGCAGAAATGACATTGTTTAACCTATCATATTTAAGTAGCACATGCACAGAAAAAACACGGCTGTAATCGATTTATGTCAGGAAAAGTCTATGTATTTTTATTTGGACTCTTTAGCAGTTAGTTTACTGACTAAAAACTAATGAGGAGTATAACATTGAATCTAAATAATACTATTGCTATATATAAACATTTGATTAAAGAACATAACTGTTTCTCCTTCAATATTAGAAAAGTCCTGGATGGCAACATAAAAATTATACAACATTAAAATAATATTTAAAAATACCAAATTCCTGAGGCGTCATATATTAGAACCCTTCAACGCACTATAAATGATATTGCATTGGAAAAAAAAAAAAAACAGTAAATCTTTAAAATGTATTGCGTTGATCGTAGTGGATGGACTTTGTAAAAAGTGTCCACGAACTTGCTGATTTTAATACTCGAATTTTTATCGCCCTAAAATTTGATTCGTCTTTCCATCGACTCTATATATTTTAACTTATCATGACCAAACCCCGTTTACTGTATATTTTAGTTTTCACTTTTAATTCTCATTTTCGATCCTTCGCACTTTCACTTCAATGCCAGAAGATGATTCGTGGACGTATCGAAAGCGCTCGTGACAGCAAAAATTATGGAACTTTTATTAATATTTTTGATTTTGATATAAAAAAAAGATTGTAAGGAAAATCGAAAAAAATTTTGAAAAAATAAAAAAAAGAATAATACAGCAAAGTGTCTCCATTGCATTTAATAATATTTGATTGAATGAAACGTGCGGGCTAAATATTTCAATTATATATATATATATATATATATATATATATATATATATATATATATATATATATATATATATATATACTAGCGGGGGTACCTGGCGTTGCCCGAGTGTTTGTTTCCGGGACGGGGGGAGTTTTAAAAAATGTTATGGTAGGTAAGTAGGAAGGATCAAACCCGGAGTCATGAGTAAAAGTAGGAAAATAAAGTGTGAAAAAAAAGAAACATCTGCAACGTTAACAGTTCGGCCACCAAGAAAAGTCAATTCCAGTTGTTTAGGAAAAAAAAAACGACTACGGTAGGTCGGCGCGAACGTGAAAATATAATGTGAATCATCCAGCACGCTAACCACTACGCCACAGAGCACTGCAGCTTAGTTTAGTGATTTTAAATAACTTCACATGAAAGAACTACGAAGCGAAACCGGTGTTCTCTTCTCAACTGTTCCTTGTGAACGATCCCCAAACGGTGTTAAGGGGTGGCAGGGGGAGGAGGAATTTATTAGAGAGAAAATATTTTACCACTTCCATTGATCTTAACCGATTTTGGCCGTGACTTCTCAGCAGAAAAAGTATAGAAATCTAAGATTATCGAGGAATTTTAGAAATAATAAGCCTATAACACACCTCAGATATTGTTCTGCCGTTTGTGCATATTATATTTGCATGAAATATCTTGATTTTTAATCCTATTAAGGACAAAATCAGACGGGAAAAAATGAGTTCATTTTATTTATATAGAGAAGAGAAGAAGATATATATATATATATATATATATATATATATATATATATATATATATTACTATTTAAAGCAGTATTCTACGAACACGCATTTTGCTGCTCTACAGCGTAGCTTGAGTGTATTAGGGCTCGAACCATGAATAATAGGTTTTATAGGCTATTGCGTACACCGTTACGCTACGGGCTCCTACAGTTATTATTTACTATAAAACTTATAGTTTGAGGTTCAAACCATCATACAGTCAACTGACGTGTACGCAATGCTTTTTTAAAAAGTAAAATAAAAATAAATATCATATAAATAAATATAGCGTGGCCCACTAAAACTTAGCCCGATCTTATCTTTCTCTTAAAGACTAACTGACACCACAAGACAAAATGCAATTCTTTTTCCAACAATATGGCACTACATGCCACACGTCTCACAAATCACTGACACGAGTTCATGTTTACGGAAGAGAGGGAGAACAATAAGCAAAGGATTGTCATGATGTGATATTTACCTTTGTGGGACTTTGAAACAAAATTTTTATGCAAATAATCTTCACAATCTAGACAAACTAAAGAAGAACATTACCAACGCTATCAAAAGTATCACTAGAGAAGAACTGCAGGCGGTACATGCAAACGTTGTTAAACGTGCCCAGAAATGCATAGAGGTCAATGGGGAGCACTTCCAGCATTTTTATAACACTGTAATTTAAGGTAATTTAAACAATCTATTGGTAATTTAAACTATTCTATTGGTAACTTAAACAATTCTATTGGTAATTTAAACAATCAAATAATGTTCCTCCTCTCTACTACCTTTTATGGGATACTTTTTAGTGGGCCACCCGGTATATATTTATTTCTGTGTGCTAGAGGATTTTCATCTAAAATTCGACCGAATTATGCAGAATGTAGACACTATGCATAAAAAAATTCTGCTAACAGTGAAATGAAACCAATCATTTAATAAGAAACCGTAAGAAACTATTTAATGCTCGTTATCTTAAAACATATGCAAACTAGTTGACCTTCATATAGCCATTAATGTATCCATGACTGAGTATATTAAAAAGTGTGTTTTATTAAATTTGAAATAAAAAAGTAAGGCTATATATATATGATAACAGTTATAACTCTTTACTAAGAATTAGAACATTATGTCTATAATGTTGGATAGGTTAACTTAAATAGCTGCCAATCTTGGACTTAACTCTGTTAACATCTATTGATTTCTTACAATACTTAGAAATGATAATTTAATACTTAGTTTTAAACACAAACGAACACATCGATAAAAAGTTTTATACAGACATGCAATTAGTATCCGATAAAAATTAAAAAATACAGATAGACTGACTAAGAGAATAAATAAATAAATATATATATATATATATATATATATATATGTGTGTGTGTGTGTGTGTGTGTGTGTGTGTGTGTGTGTGTGTGTGTGTAAAAAACGACAGAATATGGCGAGGAAAAGCACTTGGAGAACCTTTTCTTTATTAGATTAAATGCGTGTATTGCTTGTTTTTCTTACTTTTTCTACTTTCGAAATCAAAATAAACTATTTCGTTATAAGTATTATTCTTTTAAACACTTTCTCTCTCTCCTAACTTTCTCTTTCTGATGCTCTAACTCTTTCTGTAGACTCCGCGATCGTATACGACTTTATTTAATATACACCTTTATCTCTATTTTTCTCCTTTAACTTCTAAATTCAAAATAATTTTTGTTTATATTTCTTCTGTTCCTGATAACGCACACGCTGCTATTAATACGTCTAACACAATTACGCCTGCTGTTTGATAAAATAGCTTGTGTTTGCTTATTTTTTTTAGCAGCGTGTTTGATTACCGAAGGGAACGAGGAAGGCATCGTAACAAATAAGCTAAACACATCTACTAATGTTTTATACGCTTAACAGTAAAACTATATTATTCTTTAATATGTATTTACCCCTTTAAGGATATGGCAAGCAACTAGTAAGAAGGAACGTTGCATCGATATGTAACGACTATACGACTGTATATCCAGAAAAGAAACTGTTTTTCAATTTAGTTTTAGTGTACAAATTAGGGCATTGTTAATCTTTTATAACGAGATCAAAGATTGAAATTTAATCATGTTATATAATGGTTGTATTATTTTAAATGTACAATCTATCAGTGGTGGGCTACGTTTTGTGCAACATTATGCATCGATTTAATTACAAGTTAACGACGCGAACTTGTATCGTTGATGACAAATTTTAATATGCGGTAATTTTGCATTATTGAGCTGTGACCTGATATATCTCCTAATATATAAAGTAGAACTTTGTCTGTGTGTTGCCTGTGTTTGTAAGTGAATGTGCGTGTGGAGGGTTATTCAAGGGAGCATCATGTAAGCTTCCTCTCGGCACACGGCATGAC
>NC_136482.1:107545569-107643069 GCF_053919585.1 Euprymna scolopes | reverse complement strand
CTGGCAAATTCCTTTTTTTAATTATCACACTGTTGCACAGATTGCCCCGGCTAAAACCAAAACTTTAATTTGCGCATAGATTTAAATATTGTATATATTCAGTTTCATATCTGTAGACCAATAAAACTGACCATAGAGTTAGGCCGAAAACATTTTTTAAACAAATATATATGTACGCATACATAAATATGTATATAGAAAGAGGTTCGTATTTACTATACATTTTTTACACAAATATTGCGCAAGTATAAATCATGTAGAATATCTGCACGAATATAATTACACGTAATAGTTTACTAAAGATGGCCATCCCATAAGAAAACCAAAAAATATAACACGGAATCAAGATGAACGATTAATAAATATAAAAATGAGCTAGATTTTTTGCAGAAGAATGCAATTCCACGACCCATATATAACAGAGTTGTATCTTCTTTTTAATAAATAGAAAAACAAGGCTTTTAATATGAATATCAATGTATAAAACACACGGGAATTTATAGGAGTATAGATATGCGTATATTCGTGTATTTTACGACATTGTCTATCGATATTTGTCTTTTGAATTATTTGATCAATCAATTCACTGTTTACTTACTCATCAACTTAAATTGCCAACTTTTTAAATTCCTTGTTTTGAAAGCTATACCACTTTTCTATCGCAAATAGTACTTGTTTCTTACATCAGATGTTAGGATTCATTTACTCACAATTCTCAATAATTTCTAATTTAATAATATCCATCATTATATATAAAATATAAATATATATATATATATATATATATATATATATATACTTTTATACATGTAACTAGTAGGAAGACCTGACATTGTCCAGGATTGTATGTGGATCAACAAATATTCCAACCTCCCATACTAGTATTGTCATCGGAATTAGTAGAGTCACCCATCTTTTAATCGAATTAATTATTTGCTTTTTTAAGGACCGGATTCAGTGTACTAAGATATATTTTACTGTCTCTGCCATTCACTTAGTCTAAAATACATTGTAGGCTACATTGCACTATATAGAATCTACTGTTGATTTTATGAAATTACTTACTAATAAGGTTTTCGGTATGAGTCTTAAACGCAGAAGGAAAACATGATGTTTCTATTCTCTTAACAGAAATATTCATTACAAACAAGCCTCTGTCTTACCAAAGAACTAAATCTTCATTTTGTGAAATTATTTTTACAAACTCGCTTGAATTAAAGGTAAACATACAAAAGTTGAGTATTATGATCCAATTGTGGTGTAAAAATAAACATGCATTTAATAAAGGCCCCTGTTTTTTAAGAGAATTTACCGTTAATTTTATGGGCTGGCCCTTTCTGCTTGTTCGCTGATAAAACTCCTACACAGCACTCGTCATATTAGGCTGCATAAAAGTGTTTATTTTGATTGGATTGCTACTATCGAATTTCGATTATCAAAGTTTCATACGTAGCAAACATATTCCGAGACAACTCATACTTAAGAATAGTCGTATGCACATCAAGTAATTTCGTTCGAAATTTCAAAAAACCTCAGCCTAGTTATTTGTGAGTCCATATGTACGAACGATTAATCTTTTTTACACACACACTCACAGAAAGTGTCTTTTATATATCTGTAGAGGTATGCACATGTATATACATGCATATGCGTAAATCTTCCTGATATATATATATATATATATATATATATTTGGATACATATATCCGTATATTTTATTTTTCTACACACAAACACACACACACACAAGCACACACACACACACACATATATATATATATATATATATATATATATATATATATAATTCCTATATTTTTAATACATACAGCCACTAATGTTCCACCATTTCGTGAATCATCAATGCAGGGTATCACGTTTACCGCCGGTCTGGATATTCGAACCTGGTAATGAAGCCATATCTGACTTTAAGAACAAATCCACGTGGCCAGAGTTTACCGCGAGAAATACAGTTGAAATTTAACCCTTATTTTTAATGTCAAAACGGTTATTAGTTTCGAGGAAAGACGTCCAGATAGATTTAAAAAATCGAATTTTCTGTAATGAAATGTATGAATTTATAATAGTTATGTGTTCTTGGATTCAAGAAGACTTTTCGTTTTTTTAATAAATGTTAAAACGAGTAATGATACAAGACAATTATTTCAGACATAAATAAAATAATAAAATAAAATTAGATGATGTATATGTTTGACATTAAAATGAAACTTATTAAAAGAAACATTTTTATATGCAATACGTGAATGTCTTAAACTGTTTTTATTTTTCTTAAAATCAATTAAAGTTTTATTCATGTCTTTAGTTTCACTTAATTTCTTATGTTATTCCATTTGCTAGTTGTAATCCTTCAATGCATTAAATTGTTGCATCCCTCTTACAGTTATTACAGATATGCTTCATTATAACATATGTTTTCTACAAAAACGTTGTTGTACTCTGACAAAATCGACTATGTTAAAATGTCTCTATACTTGATGTGTGAATACGCCACTAACACGTCACAACGACCTAAAACACGAAAAGTCTAGTACGCATGAATTCTTCCCAAATCCTATAGAAATACACAAACAATCTCTCTCACTTAGCTTATCATACGGAGTAAAACGCAAATAGAAGTTCTTCAATAATATATTTGTCAATTCATTAGCAATGTATCTATGGGTAAACTTTAAAGAAGTCCCCGTGTCGTTGCTTCCACTCTATGGCTTCTGAGACACAATCTCGATATTTATACTTTGCATTCTAATTTCCGCGAAAAAAGGGAAATCCGGATAGAACAAACATAAGGAAAAAGTAATAGAACAGGTCTAATATTTTGACAGCAGACCTAAAAAAACATTTCAGAAACAAACTGTATACATGTATTTCAAACTGATTTTTAGAGTGACTGTTGAGCTGAAATATTACATTTGCATTACATTTATGCCAGTAAAGTAAGGATTCAAGTCAAGTTATTCTCTATCCATTATAGAAATGAAAGTTATATTCGATGATAAGGAAAAAAAATCTTAAAAATAATACTCTCGAACGCATGGCTGAACATTACAAGTGACGTTGTTTTAGCACTTAACGACCAAGTGCACTTAAAAAAAATGTGATTATGGCCACACATACACACACACACACACATATATATATATTTATATATTTATTTATTTATTTATTTATACGTATACTCATCTCCATGCACATCTCTATCGACATAATAAATAAAAATGTACAAGCTTTAATATCCACACACATGCGTATATATATATATATATATATATATATATATATACATATATACATATATATATATATGTATATATATGTGTGTGTGTGTGTGACTGTGTGTGTGACTGTGTGTGCGTGTTTACAAAAGTTGAACAGCGCGTGTATAAGTAAAACTCCCTCTCTATCCTAACATATATAATTTGGAAAAATTATTTAAGATAAATATTCTAGAGAAAATCGTTCATAATGAATTGCTTTTATATTTGTTTTACAAATTCTCTGATCGGGAAACATGAACATTTTTGTTGTAACTTATTGATATAAAATACACTGTTTTATTATTCTAAGCTGAACTAACGTCTTAAGAATTGGTGGATATATAATAAAAAATAAATAAAATAAAGTTACTTTATTATTACATATGTGTTTCTTGGAAAATATATTTTATTTTGTGATTCGTTTCCTGTGTAGCCTTTTTTTTAGTTAATTAATTATTTCGTATATATATTTTTACTTTTAATTTCACTTTTTGTATTTTTATTTGTTTTTTTTTTCATTTAAGTTAGATTCAATATAGTTTGGATTTTATTTATATGGTTATGTTTTATATATATCCAGAAGTACAGTCTATGCTATTTATATATACACTTGTTTGCTATTTATTATCTACATTTTAGTATCTTGATAGGATCCTTTAACTTAAGAATTCAAAAACCTCTATGTAAAAATAATATCCGCAAGTCGTTAAATAATAAGAGTGGCATGATAATAACTTCCCTTATACTAATGCGGAAAGTCTGTTTTCTCAGTTTTCATAAATCGTACTGGTTTGAGGAGTTCATAATACATTATTTCAAGTTAAAGAGGCCATGCTATGTAGTATATTTTGTTATTATGGCTTTATTAGAAAATATTGTGGTTTAATATATGTTATTTTAATTAACCATTTTTATATAAGTGTACATGATATAATAATAATAATAATAATAGTAATAATAATAATAACAACAATAATAATAATAATAACAATAATAATCATAACAATAATAATAATGATAATAATAATAATAATAATAATAAATGAATAAATAAATAAAAAATGGATACACTAGTGTAAGAATTATAAATAAGTGTTTATATATTTTTCTATGCTAGTTCGCTCTTGTTAGTGTATGGAAATGCAAATTATCTTTTAAGCGAGGCATAACTCTTTGTAAATAAACATATAGAGTACTGTAAACAAGTAAATCTTTTCTGAACATAAAATAAACTGAAGATATAATTTACGAGGACCTATTCTCCAGGGATAAAACTGCTGGTTAGAAGTTCGATTCCTGACTTAAAATGGAAGCTAGTAAAATTAATTTTGCTGAAGATGAAACCATTTATCTACTGATGACGGTATATATATATATATATATATATATATATATATATATATATATATATATATATATATATAATGGAACCTCTGGTTTATTCAAAATGAATAAACTAGAAATTTACAATCCCGTTTTCTGTGAAAATTTATAACAGTGAATTTTTATCATCTAACTGTGTGTTTAAATATTAAATATTTTCTTATTAAAAAAAACTTTTATTCGCCGAGGAAAAGATGACAAAAAATAACGATTCTGACTATAACACATTTTTTTTAAAATCGTTAAAATAGTAACACAGAAATAAATATTAAATACAATTTTGACTTTAACACACTTTTTTAATCGTTAAAATAATAGCACAGAAATTATTATTAAATAAAATTAAAATATTTTTTCGTAATGCAGAACTATTTTCTGCCATTTTATTTCCGTTAGAAATGAGCGGTCCACGAGTTGATGACTTCCGAATTACAATAATTCATTATCTGTTTAATCGATAAGTTTTAAAAAAAAATTCCCTATTTTTTATATTTAAATTAATTGTGACGGTCCTTAAGATAAAATGATACCATTTTGAAATAACGAAAAATAACGATTCTCACTATACGTGCGTATAAAAAAAAACTTTTTAAAAGCAATCGTTAAAAGCGTAAAATACACATTTAAGAAATAAAGCATCTGTAAAAAAAATCCTCCTGATACAACTTATTTTAACAAACTTCAAAGTAAACTATTTGGTAAATTTTCAGATTAGGTCTACCTCCACAATTTTCTTTTAAATGACAACTTTTAAAGGTTTTCGGTCATGCTGAATACGAAAATCACCTTGAAATTTTGCAGAAATAATTAGTTGTTTTATGCATTGTATTATTTGGCGGCCATATTTGTTACGCTCGTAGATTTGTTTATGGGGCCCGCGTACGCGCGTAAAAAAGATGCCCGCCAAAGAATACAATGCATAATACAACTTTTTATATCTCGATAACTACTTATTTCTGCAAAATTCCAATACGATTTCCATACTCAGCATAGACGAAAACTTATAAAAGTCGTCATTTAAAAGAAAGTTGCGGAAGTGGGCCTAATCTAAAAAAATATCCACTTTTTTCCGAGATGTTTTTATGAATGCTTTACCTTTATTCAACCGTTTTACACATTAGAAATAAAGTATAAGTAAAAATTGTTTGTTTGTTTTTTTCCATAAAACTTGTTTTGAGCTTTGTTTACTGTATGCATATATTCGAAAACGTTGTCAAGAAACAAATATATAACAAATAAATGTTATCAAAGGCAAGATAAGTTACTTTTCTACCTTACTGGATATTTTTTAGTGTTTTTATTTAATGTAACATGATTATTCAGCTCGAAAAACATACAGTGTTTACCGTTGTGTTGGAAAATTCAAAATGACGCCGAACTCTCTGCTGAACATGGGAAAATGAGTTACAAATAAAAAATATACAAAATACTGTTAGAGACTAGCGCAATATATGTTACTGTGACATACGCTGACATATATTCGGTGGGTTTTTGACAGTATGTGGTATAGTTCTTACTTTTAACTCATTTTCCCAAACTTACTATGTTTAGCAGGGAGTTCAGCGCCATTTTGAATTTTCCAACGCATCAGTAAACACTGGTGTTTTTCGAGCTTAATAAACATTTTACATTAAATATAAGCACCAAAAATATCCAGTTAGGTCGAAAATTAACTTATAATGCCTTTGATAACATTTATTTGTTATATATTTGTTTTTTGACAACTTTCTCGAAGCTATGTGTACAGTAATACAAACCCCTTATTTTAACAAACTAGAAAGTACGACTTTTCCCGGGTTGTTTTTATATAAGAAAATATCAATGTTTTTCCTTTATTAAAACCGTGGTAGCATTGTGCTTTAAACTAACAATTTATTTTAAAAAATAAATAAATAAATGTTTACGTTACCTGCACTCCACAATTTTTAACATGGGTGGGTAGGCGTTGTTTATTCTGCAAACCGTTCTTAACATGGGGAGGATGGGGGTATTTATTCCAAAAACAGTTTTTTCCACGGGGATGTTATGGGTATTTATTCTGAAAGCCATTCTTAACATGTGAATATTGAGGGTGTTTATTCCTTAAGCTGTTCTTAACCTGGAGAGATTGTCGGTTTTCATTCCAAAAGCCGTTCTTAATATTGGGAAGTTGGGGTGTTTATTCATGGGGGCCAGTGAATTATAGTGCATAGCACAGGTCTTTATATCTCAAAAACATCTTGCCTCCGCAAATTGTAAATATGCATTTCTTATTCAGCGTCGTCGAAAACCTTTAAGAGTAGTAATTTCAAAACAAATCGTGGAGGGGACCTAATGTAAGAAAAATACCAAAAAACAAAAACAAAAAAAACAGACACCGTGAAATTTACGTTCGCTAAAAGCGTAAAACAGGAATTGTTATATTTAAGAAATAAAGCATTAGTATAAACTGTTTTGTGTTTGTGTTGTTGTTTTTTTTTCGATAAAACTTATTCTAACGAACTTGAAGGTACGCCTTTTTTTCGGAGTTGTTTTTTGTGTGAAAATATGAATGCATTTCCTTTATTAAAACCGTTGTAAACAATAGCATTTTGCTTTAAACTAACAATTTATTTTTAAAAAAATAGGTAAATTTTTACTTTAGGTCCATCTCCACAATTTTTAACATGGGTGGGTAGGCGTTATTCATTCTGAAAGCCGTTCTTATTGGGAGATTGGGGGTGTTTATTCATAGCCGCCAGTGAATTATAGTGCAGAGCACAAGTCTTTATATCTCGAAAACTACTTTCCTCTGCAAACTGTAACTATAATTTTCTTATTAAGCATTGTCGAAAACGTTTAAAAGTAGTAATTTTAAAACAAATAGCGTAGATGAACCTCAAAGGCAGGATACGTTACTTTTCTACCTTACTGGATTTTTTTTTGTGTGCGTGTGTGTGTTTTTGTATTACTTTACACATAGATTCGAAAAAGTCGTCAAAAATGTATAACAAATATTATCAAAGGCAAAATAAGTGACTTTTCTACCAAATTGGCTTATCCAGTTAGGTAGAAACGTAACTTATCTTGCCTTATGTAACATTTGTTATATATTTATTTTTCGACAACTTTTTCGGATCTGTGTTCAGTAATACACACCCGTTTGATTTAATGTAACGTTTAGTCGACTTGAAAATCAGTTTTATCAGTGTATTAGAAAAATACAAATGTTGCGGACACTGTTGATTGCATTGTATTGAAAAATAAGTTAAAATTAATAAACTATACAATATACTGTCAGAAATTAACCAAATATGTTAGCCTATGTCACGGTCACATATATTCGGTGGGTTTCTTAAAGAGTTATGCATAGGTTTTTTTAGTTTGTTTACTTATTTTCCCAAACTTAACATATTCAACAGAATCCACGACCATTTGTCTTTTCTAAATACATTGATAAAAACTGTGTGCTTTTCCGAGCTGATTAAACCTTTTACATTAAATAAAAACAAAAAAGCATCCAGTTATGTAGAAATATAGCTTTCCTTGCCTTTGCTTACATTTATTTGTTTTTGGACAACTTTTTGAACCTGTGTATAGTACCCCCCTCACCAAAATATTAATTAAAAAGTAAGATTTTTGATTACAAAAAAAACACACACAAAAAAATCGATTAATCATTCCAATATTTTAGCAACGTTCGGCTTAATCCATTGACTGCCGGTCGAACCCAAACCATGATTGATGGAAACTCTTAAGGATCCTGGTCAGATTCTGAAAGAGTACCGTTTTGTTTCCATTTTTGTATTTATTTGTTTTACACTTTTGGAGTGAATTGCTGTACTAACAATATCAGAAACATGATTTTTTTCTCTTTTTATTAGATTTTTCCATAACATCAAATAAGCCACAGCATTAGGGTGACCAAAAAACAAAAACAAAAGCTAAATGGAGGCCATCTACAACATATGCTGTAGAACGGAGAAAAAAACGCCAAAGACCGTAGTGTTTTGATGTGTTGTTTTGAATATGATAAACTAGTTATGACCAAAGTTTCATTTCATTCAGACAAAACACTAAGAAACGGGGCCTAATAAGAGTTGGAGCCCGTTCTTTTGCGGTCACCCTGTATATATATATATATATATATATATATATATATATATATATATATATATGATCAAAATGTTTATGTTTATATGTTACTGCATATATATATATATATGTTATATAGTTATTATTATTATTATTAGACGATACCACTTGTGCGCGTATGTTACGTGAGTTCTTATTAGTAATGATATGAGTCTTAGTGAGAGTTCTTGTCTTATTACATATGATGTTGTATCTTAGAGAGAGAGATGTTGTTGTAATGACATTTTATAACACAGACATATAATAACAATACAATTTACCTTTTTGTAGAAATCACAAACACAAAGATGAGCTTTATCCAAAACACATGGTGAATTTATTTAATACGACCGGTCGGGATTTCCTCATTAAGAACTCAAAGTTTCACATCTTAGTTTCTGAAGTGACGTCTCGCTTCAGACGTCCGCCTGTCTCTGTCTCCCCTGACTGTCTCTCTGACTGTCTCTGACTCTCCCTCCCTACTATATTGAGAAATCCATGCATCCCGGCCACGTGAGCAAAATTCACGTGTTTCAACATGCGCGACTTTGCACGTTTTCGACATTGATTTCGCAATAACCTATTTTCCTTGTGTTGTCTCCACAAAGGAATTTAACCTACATATCTAATTTATTTAACTCATTTTATTATCCACATTCTTTTAACAATTGAATAGTTTATTTATTATTTATTTCATCCGAATTAACAATTTACTGGGCATTCCATTTAAACCTATTGTTCTTTAAAACTTATGTCCAGGGTTCGATTTCTGCTTTCTCTTATTTTCATTTTAACTAATCTCTCTATTTTTATACTTACATGAACAGGGGGCAGCCCTTATCATGTAACATCCCTCCCTTCCATATTTCACAAAAAAAATGTATGCATTTTTAACTTTAGTACATTTTTTTTTTATTTTTACATCTACACAACCACACGGCTAGAAAGATTAGGCTAAAAAAACACACAAAAAATCTCTTTTAGTCAGCCCTTCACGGCCGATTTCACAATTATTTATTTTTTTATAAGATCAGAACCTTTCTGATATTTGTGGCATTTACTTTTTGGGTGTAGGGTATTCCTATGATTCACATCAGCTATTTTCCAGCCACCCATATGCCGCAGACTAGAGGTTTTCACCTTTCTCGAAATGGACGACTTCCTTCGTCTCAAAAGTGCTCTGATCTCTCTTTCCGCATGGTTAGTCTTATCAAGTATGGCTTTGTTTTTTATTCTATAACTATCTCATACGGGAAATACCAAAGCTCATATACTTAAATCTTTGTGGTTGGCTTCAGAAGTTTAAGATATACCTTTTTTTTTCTCTCATACGGATTCACTCGGATTTCCTTGCTTGGATTCTTGAAACTTCGACGAGGATTTAGAAATATCGCCCCTAACTAACTAACACGTTTCCTGCGACCAACAACTTAATTGCGCCTAAATTCTATCTAATTGCCCGTTTTTTTGTGATTTTTCTTTCCTCTCACCAGAGCCTCCAAGATCCAGCAGATATATCCCACATTCATGCGTCTCTAAAAAAAAATACAAGGTTATATCTTTCTTACGTAATCTACGGCATATTTTGCCTGTCTCTTACTTCATTAAGCTATATGTGATTGCCTCGGGACTACCTCTCATCGGTTTACTGGTCCCCTTAAGAATTTTCGTATTCTTTCCAACGTCTGTTTATTAACTAAGCCAAGACTTACTACTTTGCTTGGAGTCGTTACGTGCAACTAGCTTATTTTAAGCACTTAATTAACCAGGTTCCCAAATTTTTCGTATAGGGGCACTTCTTGTGCTTATCAATCCCTACCAAGTCACTTTTCTTGGAGAAAAAATTTTAGGATCTCTAAAAAAAACAACAAAACCAAATGCTAAAACAAAACATCTTTCTTACGGCGTATCACATCTAAAATCTCTCCAAATGCCCGTTTACGTAATTTTAATTCTTGTCCCCCTTCTAAAATTCTAACTGAATCTGTAAGCCAACCATACGTCTTAACTTATTTTCTACTAGATCATTTTAATCTAATGTATATTTACGGATAACTTTGAATTCTTGCTGTGAAAATCATAACATTACATAAGACAATTTACAATATTTGTTCAACATCATAAAAACATTTTCAAAAAAAAAAATACCTTAATACATTTAAACATTTTGCAACACTTATAACTTTTTTTTTTTTAACAAAAAAAAAAAAAATCATCTGTAACAAAGAACAATTCAACAGTCTGTCCAAAACAATTGTCCCCTTTTTTTTTTCAAAAACAAAATAAATGAACACGCAAAAGCCGAAAAGTTCACTATGAACACAAAATGCATTTCAAAACAATTTACACGCCGTTTCATAGAGAGTACATGCGACCTTTGAAATTCCTGTTTTGATTGACAGATTAAATTCAACAATTCGTCCAAACGATTTCATATTGACACAGATCTTCTAATGACACTTCTACAAATTTCAAAACAATAACATTCGGGTGACACAGTCTCTGCCTTCGCGTGTATGTGTGTGTGGTTTTTTTTTAACAGGCCAATTAATTTATCAATGAATTACGTTTGGTGACTTGTTTACTAATTTTTTTCATTACTACGAATTTCTTTTTACGGCATATCGGCCTTTTCTTCTTTTTCTTTTTAATATTTCTTGTATCTTTTGTTCTCTGTGTGCGTGTATGTTCAAATTTTTTTTTTCCATTTTTTTTTTCTTCGCATTTCTGTGATCGTGTAATTTTTTTTCTTTTTTCCGTGGTATTATTTATTCATTATTATTTTTTTTTTTTAAATTATGTTGGACCCTTTTAAAACGTTGTGTTTCTTTTTCTTTTTCGAATTCTGTGATCGTGTGATTTTTTTTCTTTTTCCGTGGTATTATTTATTTATTTTTTTAAATTATGTTGGACCCCTTTAAAACGTTGTGTTTCTTTTTCTTTTTCAAATTCTGTGATCGTGTAATTTTTCTTTTTCCGTGGTATTATTTATTTTTTATTTTTTTAATTATGTTGGACCCTTTTAAAACGTTGTGTTTCTTTTTTTCTTTTTTTTCTTTTTCTTCGTGGTATAGACCCCAGGTTCGGTTTCTGCATCGCTGATGCAAAAGGTTCACGAACACCAAATTGTGAGTGTTATATAGTTATTATTATTATTATTATTATTAGACGATACCACTTGTGCGCGTATGTTACGTGAGTTCTTATTAGTAATGATATGAGTCTTAGTGAGAGTTCTTGTCTTATTACATATGATGTTGTATCTTAGAGAGAGAGATGTTGTTGTAATGACATTTTATAACACAGACATATAATAACAATACAATTTACCTTTTTGTAGAAATCACAAACACAAAGATGAGCTTTATCCAAAACACATGGTGAATTTATTTAATACGACCGGTCGGGATTTCCTCATTAAGAACTTAAAGTTTCACATCTTAGTTTCTGAAGTGACGTCTCGCTTCAGACGTCCGCCTGTCTCTGTCTCCCCTGACTGTCTCTCTGACTGTCTCTGACTCTCCCTCCCTACTATATTGAGAAATCCATGCATCCCGGCCACGTGAGCAAAATTCACGTTTTCGACATTGATTTCGCAATAACCTATTTTCCTTGTGTTGTCTCCACAAAGGAATTTAACCTACATATCTAATTTATTTAACTCATTTTATTATCCACATTCTTTTAACAATTGAATAGTTTATTTATTATTTATTTCATCCGAATTAACAATTTACTGGACATTCCATTTAAACCTATTGTTCTTTAAAACTTATGTCCAGGTTCGATTTCTGCTTTCTCTTATTTTCATTTTAACTAATCTCTCTATTTTTATACTTACATGAACAGGGGACAACCCTTATCATGTAACACATATATATATATATATATATATATATATATATATATATATATATATGAATGTGTGTGTGGGCTCTTATCAACCTATATACTTAACGAATTTTTAATTTACGAACGTGAAATTTGGTATATAATTCAGATATCTGGAAAAGTTTTAATAGGTTTTCATTCGAAAAAAAGACCTTCTAATGAGTATTTTTTTTTATATTGGCACGTAAGATTCGTCGAATCTTCTCCGTTTGCTGACTATTTCACGATTGCGCATGCGTTAACGGTCTAGATGACAGATTTCCTACGCTAAGTATAAATTTTCACACACTTTTTTAAAGTGCATGTAACGCTGGCCGAATAATAATCGTAATTCGCTCACGGTCTTTAGGTTTTGGGTTCGATCTTCCCTTGTGTATTTTTTTAGTTGCAAGAATTGGACTGCTTAGAAAAAAAAAGATAATACCCGCATGCACATATCCCAGTTTCTGTATGAATAAAACTATAATATGTATGTGTATTTTACGACCAGGCAACAGAAAGCTGTCTACTAGTATACATATATATATATATATATATATATATATATATATATATATATATATATATAGTGGGTATAAAGTGATGGCTTTAAAGGAAAACGAAGCATGTGTCATGAACGAGACGATGTAAATACCATTTTGCATGGTGATCCCGTTTATACACAGTCGATAACAAAACACTAACGCGTCGAATATTTAGTGCGTTTTTCGCATTTCTTCAGTGTAGCAGAAAATATATGTTTCTTGCGTTAGTATATAAAATAAATGGAATATAGATCAACGTTTATACTATGAATATAGATTTGCAAGAAACTAAGTGAACAGCAGAAAGTGCAATATGTCTAACGCAAGTAAAAAAGCGCACACATCGCAAACATGCTAAGTGTTCGTTTCGTTATATTGTTAACGCACAATGGTATTTTTCGATCAATATCGTTGAGAGAGCAACAACTATCAGTAGCTAAAATTATATTGTATTAAATATTCATTGAAAAAAGCAATGCACAGTGCAACAGGTCAATCTCAACATCGAATTGCTTTCTTAATAGAAATGAACGTAACTTATTGTTAGATAATTGATGAAATCAATGCATTAAATTAATGCATATTGTTAAATTGCCAGATTATGCCAGATTATGCATTACATTTCTTGTGTTATTAAGCCAAAAATTATTTGCTCTGTATTAACACCCACATTAGTATATGCGAAAGTCGATAGCACTTCTTTCCATATTTCATAATCGAATCTCAGGTTTACTAATTACCGAACATGTGGATGCATATATATATATATATATATATATATATATATATATATATATATATATATATATGCATTCCATACACACACTAATATATATATATATACGCATTCCTTCATAAATTAATGCATACATATATATATGTATGTATATATATATATATGTATATATATATATACATATATAACTACTTAATTTACTCACATAAAATTAATATACGAAAGTAGAGATTTATGCGTAAACTTTAAGTATTTACTTCAAAAGTGATAAATACGTAGGTAGAGCTAGTTAGTAATTTATAAAATATATATGGCGATTAAGCTACACTGAATATTCGGCATTTCATCCACTCTAGGACTCCTCAGTCTTAGGCGCGAATTCTGTGGTTGTTTATCGTTTTTGTATATAAAACGATAAACAACCACAGAATTCGCGCATATATATATATATATATATATATATATATATATATATATATATATATATATATATTCAAGTATTCAACCAAATATTATTCAATGCAGCGGAGATATTTTGTTTTATGATACTTTTTCTTAATTTTTCGATTTTCCGTATAATCATTTTTGTATCCAAATCAAAAATATTAATAAAAATTGCATAGTTGTTGCTGTCGCGGGAGCTTTTGATTCGTCCACCAATCATCATCAGGTGTTGAGATAAAAATGCAAAAGAACGAAAATGAGAATTAAAAATGAAAACTGAAAGATATAGTAAACGGCGATAACTTAAAATATATAGAATCGATTAAAAGTCGATTAAAAATATAGGCCGATTAAAAATTCGAGACGGGCATAAAATATGTTTGAATAAAAGATTTAATATATATTTTATTAAGCTAATTATTCGATTGATTATTGTATCGTGCCGAATATATATCGTAATTATTTCAATTAGCTTGAATTTAAACCTAAACCCTTAACCCTACAGTCCTAGTCGTTAATCTTATTTGTTACCGTTCTAGCTATCCTCAAATAGATTTTAAAAAGTTAAGACTTAAGGAACTTCACGCAAAATCTATATGTACACATGCGTAGAAATAAGTCAGTTTACTTCTGGCAAAATCAATGTATTTATTACAATTTTGTCATGTTAGCAGCTATTTTTACAGTCATAAATCCAAATAGGAAATGTTCCTGGTGTCTAAATCTTATATCAAGAAAACCGTTTTTCTTTCAAAGTAGAAATCTCAGAGACTTTTTGATGATTTCCTCGATTTTTAAATAGAAAGGTGAATGCAATCAACCGTTGGATTGCAAACATGTGGTCACTGAACGTAAATACGCAAGCAGAGTTATATATCAGATGACTCTAATTGGCCGAACCATATAATATTCAAAACATTATATTGTGAATAATTTGCATATAGCATTTTTGATGACCTGTGTTCAGCGATCTGGATGCCCAATATTTGTAACATTTGCCGACGTATTTCAAACCGCAACTACATTAATATGAATATAATCAATAGATTAAATTCTTTATTATAGAATAAAATTGAAATTAAAATAGCACATACTTACAAGACGTTTTTAAATACGTACTTGAACAATAAATTCTGTCCGCCTTTCTTTTGTAAAAATTACAAAAGCTAATTTACAGCGCAAACAAAAAATGGAAGCTAACATTTATCAGTCATTTTTTGTGAATACTTTTTTTTCGATCTTTTTTTCCGCAGTAAAAAATACAATGTGACATAATTGTGTAGGTTCATTATATCTTTCAAGACAAAATTATATTCACGTAGTTTTGGCAATAATATAGGAAGTAAGCGTTAAAAATCAGAATAATTTGCAACATTTGTTTTTCTATTTCTTTTCTTAGTTGCTCGACGAATCCTAATGTTCTGAACGTCCTTGATATCTGTTCCGCACACTTGTACCAACTTGAACTCGATATTCTTTCGCGTTGGTTTTATGTCTGTATTCCCGTTATATCCTCGATAGGCGAAGAAATATATTCTGAATTAGAAGTCTTCTTAGTCCAGTAAGTAACACATTCACCTCTTTCTAGGCAAAGTTCAGCCCCCTTAAGGCAAATTAAACGATGTAGCACATTAATATGCCGTCATTCTGGTCTCTTTGTGTGAATGAAAATGACGCAGTAAACACGTTATTACAATAAAAGCCATTAAGCCATAATAAATCCTTGGCCATCACACAACCTAAAATATACAATGACATCACCAAACATGATCAGTAAGTTTAATTCATGACCAATGTAATGAGTATTTATTTAATTTTCCGGTAATGTCTAATAGGTATACAAGATTTTAGCAATAACTATCGAGATCAAATTCCATAAAAACATCTTGTCAAATGGGGTAAAGGCATAGTTATTTCTGCTATCAACATTTCTCACACCTATAGGTTCTATTCGCCTCGTATCTATGAGTAAAGTAAAACCGTTAAGAAAGGTGTACCGTGAAACCCATGTAATCCACGATAGGATTTTCTTTAGAGAAATACGCCAAAGGACTTATAACTATATTAGAACTTGTTTTGGAACGTTACAATTTGTTTTGCATTAAGAATCTATTAACATTTGCTAACTTTATGCAGAACTGTATTTACTTTTACAAATTTAAATGAACTTTTGATAATTCCAGTCTATTCACTTATGTCGCACTTAATATTATTATATGTGAATACACCTTATATCCCAATAAACTTCCGACACTTCCTATTCCCAGAAAAAGATTTTCGTTGAATTAATGGAATTTACTACTATGTCAATTGAAATCAGCTTGAATGACATTATATAAAGACTTTTTAATGTCTCTTATAAAAATTCATCCGACCCTAACGTTTACATCAGACAAAAACTTGGTAATAGTGCAGAGAGTGATCCGAACGTTAATAATAACGTTATTATTTAAAAAGCAATTCTTGACATGGGAAGGGGAGGAGGTTTTGTACCTATTCTATACTTCAACCTTACCATTGAATAAAAAAAACATATCATAAAACTTTAATTAAACTTGAAAATACGATTTAAAAAATAGCGCGGATCACTCTCTGCACTAGCACCAAAAATTCTTCCACTTTTAGATATTGTAGGTTAAAAAATCTTTTTTAGATCTTTCTGCTGTAAACCAATATTTACTGATCTATATACAAGTTATAACTGTGTTTGTCTCACAAAAAAACAACAACATTTTAATTAAAGCCATTACGCATAGGGTTTTAATGACGAAATTATATTTAATACTAAGACCCTCTACAATAATATCTATACCCTAGACATTGTTAAATCTACAATAAAAAGAGTCTAACTTTTACTTATAAAAAGGTTTCAGTTGACAGCTTCCTATTTACTCTCACCTATGCTGAGAATACAAAAGTTATCACCTTAGGCCAATATTTTGTTACCTAAAATCTATTGTCTTCTTTATCCTCAACCAATTATAAGGGGAGGCAGTAGTAGCTGATGATGTATTGTTTGATCGACTAGGGCTTGAATGCACATTGCGAATACCGTATTATAATAAAGAAACCGGGTGATGGATATTAGATCGATATGGTTTTGTGCGTTGATAATCGATGTCATAATAATTAATATATTTTAGACCAGCTGACAGATAAGGATATTAGGTTGAGCAACAGGGACAGAAGACATATTGTGAGAGGCTAGGTTATTTCCGATTATCGCACTTATTGGAGCAGGGGGCCTGACGATCTATTGAAATACAGACGTGTGTATGGCAGTATCTATAGATATTGTCAAGGATCACACGTATGCGTTGAACAAGTTACTCCCTGGCAACGCTGATGGTAGTGCAGCTATTCTAAAAATGTGCATACTTACACCGGATAACTTTGGAAAGCCATGCTCAAAATACCAAATACGTTATCTATGAATGAGTAATACCGGTAGACCTAACCTGTTTATTTTATTTTGAATCTGTGTTTGTCGTTGCTAAAAGAGAACTAATTCTTCGTTTTGGCATCTGCCCCTCTGTAATCACCTTGACTTAAGGGATCGTTTTGCTCCCCATTCGGGAGGTTCAGACTTCCCAGGGTCCTGAACAAGACCGCATTACTATGCTAAGATTACTTTCATAGATCCCTGTCGACAGCGGATATCCCAAGGACTTGAATTGAAATATATAGATATATTTTGCTTTATTGTTTGAAAATCAGATATATGTTTGTTACTTGAAAAATAGACAACAGGAAATGTGAGAATGTTAGAATAATATATTGTACTAATCGGCCTGCTGGACCCTTTGGACTATGACTGTCTGAATGATGGGACCTGACTTTTAAGGTCATGGGAATTAAATGTTGATTAATTAAATGTTACAAAACTCTCGATTATAGTCGAGCTGCACACACGCATTCCGCATATGCTTGTTGTAATTTGATTGGCTTAGAGATCTTCCAACCCCGAACACACACCCGACTACATAAGGCCGATACGTTCGAAAATTAGCAGATTCCCGTTTGATTCCAAGGGGCACAGATTGCGTGGAATCTCGCTGTTCCCAACGATTAATCACCCCCCTCTTCAGACTGTTCGTGTGCCGTCTGCAAAGACTAAATATTTGAGACATTTAAAACTTGCTAAGAACTGAACAATATATCTATAAAATGTCTGTAAACACTCTTTGTTAAATTAATCTGTTAGAATAGCATTCCGGCTGTTTTTCTTTTGGTGAACCAGTTTCCGTTTTCTGGCATGTGCGAGTTTTATTTCCTTTCGCTTCCAGGAATCTGATGTGACCGCCTCTTAGAGATTTAGACGACACGAGCCGAAGTTTTTCCAAAGGTCAGTGGGGTGACATTACAGACAGAGAAGTTGGGCCACACCTCTATTGGATATAAACTGCTAGTCTGAGATCAATCAGACTGTAAAATAACTTATTACTAAACTCTGTGCCGTTGAAAAGTTAGCGGAAATAGCCCAGTATAGACTGGATGCGGAATTTATACCGGTCAATATGACTAAAAAGTATTCATCATGTGAGCAGAAGATATAAGAAAAGAATGTGAGGCAGCCTCACATGAGACCTGCATGTCTATGAGATTAGTTTATGTGACGGGAAGCCATGAGTTGTGTCCGCTTATAAATAAATGCGAATTGGCAAGAGAAAGTTGTGACAAATAGAAGAAATTAAGAATTATCATTCATGCGCTTGAAAAGAGTAAATGTAATAAACTATGAGTTGAGGTAAAAATGCCGGTGTGACCCGAGGAAATAAATAGAATACTATCGAATTTACAAATGTTCTCCCTCTTACTCGCCATCTCCCTTCTCTCACTCCTCATATATATATATATATATATATATATATATATATATATATATATATATATATATATATAATGTAAAGCTCAACGTCTCTGTGTGGGTCTGATCACGAATAGGCTCCTATATGGTTGACTATTATAGAAAACGGATCATATATAATGATAGAAGGTGTATCGAGACACAGGAATAGGTATGTTTTATCTGGCATAATGATGATTCCTTAAAATTGTGGGGTCTGAGTACGCGCCTGGTCCACAAAGTATGGAATAAAAAAGAAAAAAAAGAAAAAACGTTTTCTAGTTTTTTTATTATATAGATGTATATAATAATACTTTGATGAGTATGTTTTAATTTAAATAGGGATGGTATAATAAAATTGTAGGCTCTGCGTTCCTGCCCGGCCTCCATAGAATGGAAGTAAGCACAAACTTTAATAAAGACCTTCCATATCTATCTGTGAAAGTATACATTGATAATTATGTTTCAGTTTGACGAAATATGGTATGATAAAATTATGGGGTTTTCGTTCGCGCCTGACCTCCATAGAATGGAAATATGTCACAAGGTTTAACCAGTTTTTTTTAATATAGATCCACAGAATATTGTGATAAGTGTTTCAGTGTGAACAGGTATGGTATAATAAATTATGGGGTTTATCTATTTTATTTTTACTTTCATAATATTTTGCTTTGGTTTGGAATCCCCCAAATTCGAAGCTATATCTTTACAACCCTTCCTTTTCATAAACTATCATACTTTCATGAATCAGAGTCCATTTTCTGTAGGCTGTTTTTTAACTCAATCAACGACGGGGACTTTTGCTAGTATATATATATATATATATATATATATATATATATATATATATATATATATATATGCTTATATATATATTTCTGTGGAGATGTATTTTCTTATAATATATCCCAATCCTTACTTAAGAAGCTCAATGTAATTACAGAGCAATATAGTAAATAAATGACAGAAGATTATATTCCAAAATTCATCTTCTAATTTATTCCTTCCATTTATTGAACATTTAAAGGAATACATTATGAGATGGTCAACATCATGAACTTTGGAATATAATCTTTTATCATTTATTCACTATATATATATATATATATATATATATATATATATATATATATATATATATGTATGTGTGTGAGTGTGTGTGTATCCATGAAATAAATGAATACAGCTATTCTCTTTCATAATAAAAACTGCAGTTTGAGTGTTCTTATTAACGAATACAATATCACATTTATTATCGTCGATAACTAACAAAATATATAATCACTCAATTTAATATGAAAAGTAAAATCCATTACTCTGTGGCGGTTAAAGCTTGGTTACATTAACTTTCATATTAACATGTCTGTTCTTGAACTCTTGAATTCTAATATTTCTTTTAATAGCCATATTTAGTGGCGATATATAGTAGACATGCCACACACGAATGCATATATATATATATATATAAATATATATATATATATATATATATATATATAGCTTTGTATAGGCCAATTAACGTACTAGTTAAATCAATTTTTACAAAATGAAAGAACGCAGGCTTCCTTCCCTGCTCAACAGAACAAAATAGAGGAAAATCACAATTTAAATGATGTTGTCATGAATATGGCTCCGGGGGAGAAAAAGAATTTTAAAAAATAAAAAAAAATAACTGAGCCGGGAAAAAATCACATAGAAATCAAATTAAGTCCTAAGAGATGTTCTTTTTGCTTACAAAAAGAGGGTCTCAAGGACTAAAAAAAAATGGTTTCTAGAATTTTTAGACGCAAGGGGGGTGCGACCTGCTCAGACCCGTAAACATGTCTGCATTGAAATTCGTAGCTAACGCTAACGCAGTTATTTATTAGGTGCTCGCAAATCGCAGAACCATACATATTATTCAGGACATTCAAAGGTGAAACAATTGCATAACGAATCTTTAACGGTACGTGTTGTTTTAAGTGAATATGCAATCTTTGCGATGTTTACCCAACATAATGCGAGCTGCAGCTACATTTGAATGATTAAGAAATAGAATTATTATGGTAGAGTGGGGCATCTTTGCAAATGGACGACAACATAGGTCTGATTGGAAAAACAACCCATGAGTGCGAGGCAAAATAACACACTTGTACCGACAAAGAAATTTGTTTAGCAAATCAGTCACTGATGTTTCCTAGCCAAACTAGACTCAGGTAAATTGGACATCTATTGACTGCAGTTTCTTTAGATTTGTAATAATTGGATACTTTCTTTTTAATAGTAGATTCAACAATGTCTAAAGAGTAGCCATTGTTGTAAAGGGGCATAGTAATGAATTTAAGCTCGTCATCCAGATTGGCTTCGGAACAATTCATCAAAGTCCTATGCATTAAGGCCTTAATTGAAGTAAATTCTTGATTTGTATGACAAAATGAGTCCTCACGTGTATAGAGGCCGGTAAATGTTGGTTTACGGTAGACGGAAGTAAGAAACATGAAAAAGACTTGGAAACACGAACATGTAAAAAGCGGAAGAATAGAATCGGTTTCTTTGTCTACCGTAAATCTTTGGACTGAATGAACGTTATAAACAGACGCAAAAAAAAGGGTCGTCTCTCGTCTCGCTGTCGAATAGGCAAATGGTGTCATCAACGTAACAAAAGTAAACGTCTGGTTTATGGAAACCAGATAAAATACTCTATACCTGATAAAATTCTAGAAACCATTTTTATAAAGTCCGTCAGGCCTTCCCTTATGCAAGCAAAATGAAAATCTCTTAATTTGATTTTATATTAATTCTTTGTCTCCTCTGTTACATTCATGACAACCTTTTACCTTAGTTTTTCTTTAATTTAACTCTGTTTAGTAAGGAACAAAAGCTGACTAGCTAGTTTTTTATTTTTTTTTTTAATCATCATATTAATCGGTCTATATTTACCCATAAATACATTTTCTACTTCGAAAAGAATTGATATATATATATATGTATATATATATATATGTATGTATATATATATATGTGTGTGTGTATGTGTGTGTGTGTGTGTGAGTGTGTGTGTGTGTGCGTTTCATGGTAGCCAACTAATGATCCCTGTAATAAGATTGGGACTATTACGAATTCGGGAGAGCAAGTTTATACAGCGATTGCAAGTGATCAAATGACATACTGACTAAATAGTTTTCCAACAAATGCTAAAAATATAAAAACAAGTTGGTTTCATATAGTTTTAAAAGTTTTAAAAAAAAACTTCCAAAGTTATATATACAGAGTGATCCGAAAGAAACTCCCACTTCTAAAATAATTATAATTTAATCAAATGCTGTGAAATATTTCTCAATTTTTGTGTATATGTTACTTCATGTGTGGTAATGAAATCTATGCTTTTGTTTTCTTTTTAGATCTATTACATGCATTTGGTTCTTAATCGTGAAGGGGGAACGCATAAAGTTTACAGTTCCATCCCGAACGACTTTCTTATAAAATCTGTTGATGCGGTTCATGTTCGGCTTGAAAGGCTGGGATGGAATGGTTGTACACATATTGAATTGTAAATAAAAGTCTATGGAATATACATTCTTTTCATAATACTTAATGTAAAGACCCTTCTCAAACTATATATTCAACGGATTTTTGATCTATAGATTTCAAATTTGCTATATAGGATATTTAGACATACGGAATATTTTTTATCAGTTTTCCTGTGGTAAAACGTCTGCTAAGCGGCAAAATTGAAAAATTGGTACGTGGGAGTCATTGGAGCTTTCTTTTGTTTACTTAATAGTTCATTTTATAAATTCATTATGTAAGGTTTTAAAATATATTTAAAAAACGTGTCAAGCTGACCTAATAGTTGTTGTACTTGATTGATTGTATTTAGGTTTCCATGCCAGTCTCAGTCCGAGTATTTTTTTTTCACGAACAAGAAGTGAATTGTAACTATTGCAACGTCTTATCAAACGAGTGCCACTTCCTCAGACACTTAAAAACCATGAGCCCAAAAATGACGTCCATCGCCACAGGACCATTTTTATAGACAAATCCCTGAGTGCGTATCTATACACACATGATGTTACATAGTCTTAGCTTTGTACAACAGTTAATCTCTCTCTCGGTTCAAAATGTTGAGATCCAGCAAAAAGCAAGAGCAAGATAGCCACCAAATATTAAACTGCAGACCCGCTTAATGCGGGTACTGGTCTCCCGCTTCATGGTTTTTTAAATCAGAGATTTGCTTCTCCTTGAATCGTCGCCTTCACCACGGCTTAAAGGAGTCCTCTCCACCCCAACACACACGCATACAAAAACACACGGTGCTAGTTGGCCGTTCACCCCGAAAAAGGGTTGATTCGCCCTTTGGAAGGTCTTTTTTTTATTCTTCAGGGAGACTAGCTACCCTCCTCACCAAACAAGTTTGGTGGGGGAATCAGTTTAGTCGCCGGTGACACGCCCATAAGGCAGGTAATACTGGGTTACATGGTACCAGTAGCATATGACATGACCTGACACAATATATATATATATATATAAATATAAATGTATATATATATATATATATATATATATAATTGAAAAATGACAATTACTAAAACATATTGACTTGTAAATTTTGACTGCTGTTTATAAAGCTCCGAATAATTAAAGAAACTTTAAACATGCATGCAGTCTGTTTATCAGTTTTTGTTTTATCTTTTCACACATATGTACATATATACATGTGTGTGTATATATATATATAGAGAGAGAGAGAGAGAGAGAAAGAGAGAGAGAGATTTACATATCTATGTGTATGCGTGTATGTAGTTGTATGTATATATTAAACGCAGCGAAATTTAATTACGGAATTGGCATCTATGTGTAATTCATATATATATGATATATATAGCAACTTGTGAAAATATATATTGCGATTAAGCTACACAAGCTAATCCGGGTTTTAGCTTCGTGAGAATTCTTCAATAATATACCTGGAGGATGAAAGGCATAATATTGTGTGTAGCTTAATTGCCACATGCATTTTCAGTATTTATTACTAAGCTCTACTTATACACTGGGCACTGTTGAAGTAAATATTGGAAATTACTTACAAAATGTTATATTAATTTATGCGACGTAATAGTATAGTAATAATTATACATACACACATGCATACACATATATACATATATATACATATATATATATATATACACATATATATATATATATATATATATATATATATATATATATATATATATATATATATATATATATATATGAATGTAATGTTTGGTTCGTTAAAAGCGAATAAAACCATATTTCTACGTTACCAATTTAATTGAAATTTTCAGAAATTCTATTTTTAAAGTCAAGGAATGTTTGCATGTTATTAAAATAATTTAACATTGCGAATTATAAAAATATTAAATTAAATAAAAATATTTTTCGTAACTGCGAGATTATCCCCATTTTATTTCCGGTAGAAATTAGCCTTTCACTTATTGAGATAAGTATTATTTGTATTAATTTTTATGATACTCATGCAGAGAGTGATCCGTGCTGAAATAATGTTATTATTTAAAAATTCATTTTTAACATGGGGAGGGAAGGATATTTTGTACCTATTCTGTACTTTAACCTTACAATTGAATAAAAAACATATCGTAAAATTTTAATTAAACGTGGAAATATGATTTTAAAAATAGCGCGGATCGCTCTCTGCATTAGCACCATTTTTATTTATTGCGGACTATTATTCTCATCTTCATTAGTTGTTGTTTCACAACTTTTCGGCCAACTATTCCTCTGGCCTTCATGAAAAGAAGTAAGTACGTGAGAAATTATTTTTTTCCTTTTATAAATGTTCAGTAACTTTTTCCTTTTATTATTCTTAAATAGTAAAACTTTTCTTATTAATGAAAAGAGTTAAGCCTACGTAAATAAATAAATGTTTTTCCACGTGACAAATTATCAATAAATGGTTTAGTTACTTTTGTAAAAAATTATTTATGAAAAGAGTAAACGTAAATAATGTTTGTAAAAGTGCGGAAGGCGACGTTGTACAACCATCACTCCCATGCTTAATTTCTATACTAATAGGTTTTTGGAATTTTTGTTCACTGGATTATTATTGATTGGACACTAAATAAACAGATTATTAAAAAAATAAAACGAAATCATTATTTCGACATTTGAAAGTGGTGCTCACTGATAAATCAGTCACCCGTTTTTTAAGCGATAAAAACGCGGTATATAAAAACCATAGAAAGTAAAAATAATATGAGCCTCTACCGCATTTGTAAGTCAGAAATATATTTGTTTCTAAAAGAAAAAATAGATTGAACATGACTTTTTTATTGTTTTTATGAAAATAAAGTTTCGAGTTTTCCAATTTTTTTTTTTTACTTATTAAGTTAAAAGTCAGTGTGTGGGTCTTTTTAATTGTTTTTATGAAAGGTGAGTTTGTTGTTTTTTTTCAAAACTTTTTTTTAATTTTTTAAAAGTATTATTAATTATATTAACATGCTGGAGAAATGTTTAATAATTTTGTATTTTTTAATATTAGGTCCACCTCCACAATTTTCCTTTCAATGACGACATTTATAGGTTTCCGAGTATGCTGAACACGTAAATCGCATTGAAATTTTGCGGAAATAAATAGTTGTATTATGCATTGTATTCTTCGGCGGCCATCTTTTTACGTGCATCGCGCTATAAACAAATACACGCACGTAAAAAAGATGGCCGCCAAACATTACAATGGGTAATACAACTTTTTATATCTTGATAACTACTTATTTCTGAAAAATTTCAATGCGATTTTCGTATTCAGCATAGTCAAAAATCATTTCAAGTCGTCATTAAAGAGAAAATTGAGGAGGTGGACCTAATCTAAAACTTTACGAATAATTTTTCATCCCGTACGCCTCCCGATACATTGCTTCATCAACATGCGACCATTTTATATCTCCCGAAGACACTTCCATATTTAGAAAAAAAAATGAGTGACCGATTTACCAGAACGTGGTAACTAAAAAGTGAGTACCCCTTTCAAATGTTGAAATGATTTTAAAAAATTTTTTTTCATAATCTGGTTAGTGTTCAATCAATAATAATCCAGTGAAAAAATTTGTAAAAAAACCTATCAGTATAGAAACTCCACCACGTAAGTAAATAAATAAAAAATGTTACGTGCGCATGCGTTAACCTTGACTTAATAATAAGTTGGTTTCACATAGTTTTAAAAGTTAAACAAAAAACTTCCAAAGCTATATATACAGAGTGATCCGAAAGAAACTCCCACTTCTAAAATAATTACAATTTAATCAAATGCTGTGAAATATTTCTCAATTTTTGTGTATATGTTACTTCATGTGTGGTAATGAAATCTATGCTTTTGTTTTCTTTTAAGATCTATTACATGCATTTGGTTCTTAATCGTGAAGGGGGAACGCATAAAGTCTACAGTTCCATCCCGAACGACTTTCTTGTAAAATCTGTTGATGCGGTTCATGTTCGGCTTGAAAGGCTGGGATGGAATGGTTGTACACATATTGAATTGTAAATAAAAGTCTATGGAATATACATTCTTTTCATAATACTTAATGTGAAGACCCTTCTCAAACTATATATTCAACGGATTTTTGATCTATAGATTTCAAATTTGCTATATAGGATATTTAGACATACGGAATATTTTTTATCAGTTTTCCTGTGGTAAAACGTCTGCTAAGCGGCAAAATTGAAAAATTGGTACTAACGGAACGACCATTAAATAATTCTGCGGGTTGCCATGGAACTCAACGCCCAAGGAGTACCAAAATAGTTTTCATGGTCTGAAGAAATTTTTTTTCGAAAAGTGGGTGATCACTTTTCCATGTAAATTTAACTTAAAATGAGCACCCATGTTCTGGCCACCTTAGAAAGGGGCATTTATTTTCGTGTTTATTGGCTTAAAGGTTTTTGACAAGGCAGTTTGGTACGCGAATGCATATTTAACAGTTTTCGTTTATGCTCACGCATAGCATAAACAAAGGCTACGTCTGTGAAATGGAAAATAGTCCCAGAGTTCAGGGGTTAATACCATGCAAAAGAAATCAAACAAAAACATTTTATCCAAGAAACACGCAGAAAATAGGGAAAAAATAGCATCCATTTTTTTTCAATCGAATTTATTTGCTTTTTTTATTGAAAACTATTTTCCTCCGAATGTTTTAATATAATTTTCCATTAAGGGCCGTGTGTTACATGATAAGGGCTGTCCCCTTTTCATGTAAGTATAAACATAGAGAAATTTAGTTAAAATTAAAATGAAATAGCATATAACGAAATTCGAACCTCGTAATTTAGGTTTAGAAATAGATTACGTGTGAGAATTAGAAAATGGAATGTAAAAAAAAAGATTGTTTAGCTTAGAAATAAAATAGTTTCAAGAAAAGAATGTGCACTGTCAATTTTTTATGAAAATTCAATTGAAAGAATGCAGCTACAAGATAATTTATTAAACATGTTTTTAACATATTGGAAATATAGGTTACTGAGAATATAGGTTAAAATTCCTTTTGTAAAAAAAATGAAAAGTTTTGGACACGCATGTCCAGAACACGTGAAAGACGACACATGTTTTAACAGGTGTATGACGTCATGGGAAAATGGGAAGTTCTAGATATAGTTAGAAACTTAGGAGAACTGGCAGAGACGGAGAGAGAGTATGAGGATTCGAACGTCTAGAAGCGAGACGGACACTTGTGAAACTTAGAATGAGGCTTTCAATTCTTGATGATGAAAACCACGGCCGGTCGTGAGAAGAAATAAACCCATCGTGTGTTTTTATAAACGTCGTCTTTGCGTTGTGATTCTACCAAAAAGGTAAAGTGAAAATTGTATTATATGTCTATATATCTGTGTTATAAAATGTCTTAACATACACATCTTACATACACGTCTTGACATCTCATATCGACAATATGAACTCTACACCTCATATCTACACTGAAACGTTCTGAACACTATCTCCTCACTCAAAGTGTTTCCATCTACACATCTAAGTATGAACATTTCTATATATATACATAATATCTTCATAACAGGAACCATCTCTTCATAACAGAAACAACGACATTCTTTATAGCACGAACATCTCTCTCTCTCTACGATACAACAACATCCATCTTAATAAAATTCCCTCTCTCTCTAAGACTCTCTTTTAATGAAACCCCTAAATATAACAAACAGCGATTTGGTGCCGTAAATTTGGCGTTCGTAAATAACAAACATTTTTTTGTAGATTTTGGTGTGCTAAAAACGAATCTGCAAACCGTTTCCGTCGCAAAAAAATAGTTTTTATGATATGAAGAAATTACTTCCTAGAAAAAGGGGCGATCACTGTTCCATGTAAATTTAACTTAAAATGAGCACCCACTTTCTAGCTACCTGAAGGAGGGGGGATTTTTCCCCCATGTTTGTTGGCTAAACAGCTTTCGTTTATGCTCACGCATAGCGTAAACGAAGGCTACGTCTGTGAAATGGAAAATAGTCCCAGAGTTCAGGGGTTATTACCATGCAAAGAAATCAAACAAAAAACTTTTTAGCCAAGAAACACAGAAAAATGCCTCTCTCTCAGGTGGCCAGAAAGTGGGTGATCATTCTAAGAAATTTACATTGAAAAGTGATCACACACTTTTCGCAAAAATAATTTTATGAATATCATGAAAACTTTCTTTTTGCTACATAAACGGTTTGCAGATTCGGTTTTAGCACACCGAAATCTACAATAACATATTTCGTTATATATGAACGTGAAACGGGCCTTAAAGTAAAATAATACCGGATTTTTTGGAGCAGAATTGCCGTTTATTTGTACAATTATCCTCAAACCAGGTAATCACTAAAAGGGACTTTTAAAAGTCGTCACCTGTATCGAGCAAAAGTTTAAAACCACCGATTATATGCCAGCCTACGTCATGGTAACATATATTGAGTGAGTTCCTAACAGTATTTTGTATAGTTTTTTAGTTAAAACTCATTTCCCCAAAATGTCCCCAAACTTAACGTGTTCGATACAGTCTGCCGCCATTTGTATTTTTCAGATATACCGATAAACATTGAATGGTTTTGAACCGATTATACATTACATAAAAACACTAAAATCTTATCCAGTTAGGTAGAACATTAACTTTTCTTGCCTTTGATAACATTTATTTATATATATTTATTTTTTGACAACTTCTTTGTATCTGTGTTTAGTAATACACACCCTTTTCATTTAATGTAACGTTTAGTCGGCTCGAAAAACAGTGTTTATCGGGGTATTTGAAATCTACAAATGGTGGTGGACACTGCTGATTACTTTAAGTTAGAGAAAGTGAGTTAAAACTAAAAAAACTATACAAAATACTGTCAGCCTATGTCATGGTAACATATATTCGGTGAGTTTCAGACACTGTTTTGTATAGTTTTTAGTTTTCAACTTACTTTCCCAAACTTAACGCATTCAACAGAGTATGCGACCATTTCTGTTTTTTGAGCCGATTAAACATTTTACATTACATAAAAACACTAAACAATTATCTAATTAGGTAGAAACGTAACTTACCTTACATTTGCTTTCATTTATTTGTTTGTGGATAACTTTTTCGAAATCTGTGTATAGTAACCCCCTACCCCCACCATCAACCAAATATTAATTACTAACTCACATTTTTGTAAAACAACAACAAAAAAAACATTTAGCGTTTCAACATTTTTGCTACGTTCGGCTTCATCCACTGATTGTTGGTCAAGTCCAAACCATGAATGATTGACAGAAACTCCCGAGGATCCAGATCAAATTCTGCAAGATTACCATTTTTTTTTTTTCATTTTCGCCTTTTTTTCACTTTTTGCAGTGGATTGCTGTACTGTAAGGGTACAGCTAGTATGTATATATGGATTCTTAGAAAACAAGATTTTTTACTGCTTTTATGTTTTTTTTACAGAATAAAATCTAGATATATAGCTTATACTAAACTTCATATATAGTATGCATAATCTAATTTTGATAAAAAGTTCATTATATGCTTGCCATTCTCAAAAATTATAATACGTTAACTCGTGCAAACAATGTAGATTCAGATAATCTCGATAAATTGCTGTCAACATTATAAGAATGAAATTCATTCTAATTGTAAAGTGTAGAATTTTCTATTATTCCCATCAATCTCATCTTTAAGATATGCCAAAGTAATTGATGTTATAGAAATATATAACTTCTCCCCCACCCCACAGGGAGGTTTCACCAAGTTTTTTCTCTTATTTCCTGGAACAAGATTAAACAAAATATATCCGACATTTACACACATAACACATAGAAACGATACTTTAAATTACATTATATTTTAAAGAAATAATATATATGCCGCTCCCCATTTTAAGCAAATTGGTCAAAGGGAAACTTATTCCCAACACGCATTTAGGTAAAAAATGCACTTTCGTATAAATACTGAATTCATTCAAGAAGGTATCGCTAACAAAAACAAATAAAAACATAAAAGTGATATGAAGTTAGCCGCGTGGTAGAGGTTTAGGCTTCTTATCGCGAGGTGCCGATTTCGAATCTCGCTAGATTCAGCCACTCTGATTCCTCGTGAACGACGAAACACGTGTCAGTTGATAATTATACTTTGGAAATAATATATATGCCGCTCCTCATTTTAGGGGGTACGAAATTGGTCAAAGGGAAAATTCTTCCCAACATGCATTCAGGTAAAAAATGCACTTTTGTATAAATACTTGAATTAATTCAAGAAACTATCGCTAACAAAAACAAATAAAAACTTCTTAATGTAATAAATGTGCATATGAAATTCACGTATGAGTGAGTGTATTTGTATAAATATCAGTGTTTACAAGTACCATTCTGCAAAACAAAGTAATCTTATTATGAAGTTTTAGACTGGATTATACCCGTTTATTATAGAGAAAGCTTATATGCTTGTTTATATAGTAAGCAAACTCATTTTTTATATTTTCGCATTTTACGAATACTCTTGTATTTCCAAAAATACAAAGTATATAAAAATAAATGATACCCCGCCCAACAGCTTTTAATATTTTATGACTTGCAAACAGTACGCAGTATTATGAATCCGTAAAAAACTATTATATATATAATTTGATCGTGCAAACATACGAGTCTCGCATCCTCTAACTTTTGATGAGAGCGATATTAAGGTTTTGAATATAAGCGTTGGTACACTTACTAAATTAAGCCCCACTGATGAGTCATAGATGACGAAACAGCTGTTTGTAAATTACTCTAAAATATATCTATCTATCTCTATTATATAAAAATAATTTCAGATTACACTACAGTTGAGAGCACTGTTATGAAATTTTACACAAATGCACTTCATGTAGCTGGCAGTTTTCTTTAGGTAAGTTTAGTATAGGAATGCCTTCGATAAATATTGAAAATAGATTATCGCAATAAAGAAAGATCAACCGATTTGGCCAAGTTGACACCTAGTAAACCAAACACCACAATTGTGTTTGAGAATTTCAGTACAACACAAGCAGAAAATACCCGCATATAAAATTGTCTGTAGGTTCCTTAATAAGTTTATAGCACGTTCGAAATGAATGTTTCTGCTTAGGCCAAAATTAAGCCATCATACTTGTCTTTTCTATTAAAAAAAATGAGCCATTATTATTGCACAAGCAGAAACGCCAGACATTTTAAATCAACAGTAGGTTCTTTGATATGACAGGGTGTAATTAAAATGAATGTTTCCGTTTATAACACAATTGATCCATGGTACTGGAGTTATGCATTTTGAATTTTAATTCAAGTCTTTATATATAGTAATGGTTTTATAAATATGGCAGTAGGTCTTCTACAGTGCAATGCATACTAAACTGTATGAGCTAATTGGCTGAGAGATGACGAAACATCGAAATAATTTAAACGCTAATAAATTGTACACCTATCTGAGAAATCTTCGTATCTCACACGTAATATTCTAGATCGCTTGCAGGGTGGTCCTGTTCATGATTCTTTCTAAAGTAAGCAGGGTGGTGGCACATGTGCAGGCAAATAATAGTATATAAATAAATAGTCTTGTTGTTCATATCATATATGTCAGGAAAGCAATTCTCTTGTAACTTAGGAAGGTAGACTTATGATAGCCTTCATAACAACCGATATTATCACCTCTCAGATAATAAAAAAAAATCTCAACAACTTATTCTAATTATTTAAGACACGCATGCGTGTAAGATTCTAGAACACAGACTACACGGTCGTAAGTTTAACTCCGGCGAATATTAACCACACAGAAAATCGGTGTTACCGCAAAAGAACTGCGTACCTAAATTATGTATATAAGTACATTTATAATAGGGCGATTTTACAGCTAACGAAAGAAAACTCTCCCACCACATAGTTAAGTTATGAAAGCATATAATAGAGTTACTGTCTCCAACTAAAAATAACCACAAATCTTAACTAACTTAAGAAAGTCACTTTTAAAAAATGCAGGGAATTTTTCTTCGTTGGTGTCTAATGATTATGAATCAAATTTATAACAAATTTGAAATATTTGAATTTTCAAATGGTGATCGTGTCTTAAATGAAGTTTAACAAAATATACCCGACTTTTACACACATTTCACATAAAAAAAAACTATACTTCAAAATTTCGTTTAAAAAATCAACTGATTTTGTTAAAAGAAACATTTACTAAATAACATATAAGTATACTTAAATGTAATATATACGGTATCTAAAGCTTTTAAAAATGCAACAAACAGACTTAAATCTGGTGAATATTTCTTAATTAATATTTAATAATAAGTGTAAAGATTAACAACTTATTTAGTATCTGAATTTTGACAAAGTGTTTATATCGCCTATCTGATACCTTCTGCATAACTCTGAAATAAACAAAATATAAACTACTTTGCGAGTCTTTCCATCTAGCAGTTCTGCTTCAAAATTATGTTTTATTTTCTATCTCGTGCAACAAATATAAGAAAATATTTATCTAGTTTAAGACTGCCATTACACAAAATGTGTATGAAAAAAAAGTACCATCCCTAGGACCGGTAATTTACAGCACATATATGACATAATATATATATTATGTCATATATAATATATATACAACATGTCATATATAATATATATACAACAAATATTTATTTATATGTAATTAACATTTTTATTAGAATTCACATTAGTCTTAATCACTATTAAAAATTGTTACGGCTATGTGAAAGGGTATGCGTAAGAACAACTAATGACAAAATCACTATACAAATAATTATAACAATGACTAATAGCCGTCGGCAGTGAAGAATGCAACGGAAAAAATGCAATAAGGCCACGTTAATCCTTAATCAGAAATGTTGAGAGAGTGGGAACCTCGGGAACTCACCAACACTCCATTAACACCACTGGTTTTTATCAGTGATGATGACTTGCACGGGAATTAATAATAATAATAATAATAATAATAATAATAATAATAATAATAATAATAATAATAATACTGGTTTCGTTTATCAACGTCTCTCTGAAAAGGGATGAAAAGGGAAGGCGACTTCATTGAATAGATGTTAACTTTAGTACATAATCAAGGTACCCGAATAGATTTTAATAAAAGCTTTAAGATAAATGTGTAGTGTAGTTTTCTTAAGGGATATAGCTTTATTGTTCTATCCTACAGAGGAAAGAAACCACCAACCAAACCTCCACTGGATTAATGTGAAGAAGACCGGAACATTATAGAGGCTTAGTGCTACCCAAATCCTAATGAAGACCAATGGTCGCTACGAGCGAGAAATAAGTGTTAAACGGCTGTTACGATCGCGTAAACACATTCGGAAAAGTTACAAAACGTGTGGTGAGTACTGGAAATCTGATAAACCTTATTGTCACTCAGACTTTAGGGAACATCACAGATTCTTTTCAAAGAAAATTGTTGGATGATAGCTTGTGTTAAAATTCCTTGTGAGTACTAAGAATAATAAAGACCAATGAATGTTGCTCACAAGAAATCAATAGTAAGCGAATGTTGTGATAACGCAAATTCATTTGCAAAGTTTCTGAGAAGATATGCGTAGTTGTTAAAATCTCGGGTGACTTGTCTCCCTCGGTTTTTATCAGTGAGTAAATTCCTTCTAAGCCCTCTCTCTCTCTCTTTCTCTCTCTCTCTCTCTCTCTCTCTTTCAGTACAGACCAACAAGTCTGCTGCGTGTCAGGAGTAAGCTACTGGAATCTGTGCTTAATAGAGAAGTTGTCTACCACCCCAGTAAAAATAAAATTCTTAGTAATATTCAATATAGTTTCCGTTCTGCTAGATCTACAGCAGATGTGCTCACGGTTATATTTCATAGGATTCCTCTTGATGGAGGCTTTCTATCTGGAGCAGTTGCTTTTTACATATCAGAAGCCTTTAATAGAGTATGAGATAATGTCTACTTCAAAAGATCTCCGGTTACGGTATAGCTGGAAATGTCTTCTCAATTATAAAACCATTTCTGCCTGATAGGTTCATAAGAGTAGTGGTTAATGAGCAGAAATAAGAAGCCTAGAGTATGAATGCTGGAGTCCCCCATGGGCCCATCCTAGGCAACACTCTCTTCTTAATCTACATTAATGATCTTTCAAATCACATCCTTAGATCATTCATAGACATTTATGCTGATGACACTCTCATCTATGACAGTAAATCAAAAACAGTTAACGACCAATTTCTCACGGATTCTCTCTCCTCTGATCTTGAACACGCAGTACAATGGGGAAAGAAGTGGCTGGTCACTTTTAATGCATCTGAAACCAAACTTATATCTTTTAATCATCAACGCTCTGATTCCCATCTGACATCAAGTGAAATAAATGACTCTGTTCTTGAGGAGGCTCCATCTTTTGAAAGCTCCTGGGCTTGACCATTACTCCTGATCTAAAATGGAACACATACATAGATCTGTTGCCAAGGTCGTAGAAAAATGGTGGGATCCTTCTATCAATCCAGTTGATATCTCACTGCTCATGCAATTCACTACCTAATTCACTAAGAGCCAGGTACATCCAAGTATGTAGTATTGTTGCCACAGGTTGGCAGGAGCTGCTAGAAAACCTTATCCAGCCTTGAGAGGGTTCAAAACACACTTCGTAAACTAGTGGGGAATCCCTTTTCTCTTCCCTGCAACCGCTTTCCCACATAAGAGGCTTTACGAGCTTGTCTCTGCCGTATCGGTGTATTGATGGCAAGTGCTCGTCTGAGCTCCAATCTATAGCCCCCCCTCGCCAAACTTTAACGGGAAACACATGTATTGCTTTAAACACTATCAATAATTTCCTCCACTCTTTATCTGTGCATAAAGCTAATAGTAGATTCCATGAACTGTACACTTGTGGAAATCTCTTCCTTTTGCCTGCTTTACTACTGACTATAATATGGTCGCCTTCAAGTCCAACGTAAACAAGTTCTGGAGGAGCCGTTTCTCTTAAGTAATCCAAGTTACCAAATTTCCACTACAAACAATTATAACGACAGTGTCCCATCGGCCACTCTACGCTTATTAACCCTTATCCTCGAATGGCATCTGATCCTTGATAAGTGCTGACTCCTTTGTATAAAAAATCTTAAATAAACCATATGGCGAACTTGAGAGCACCAGTCCACGATGGGATACATGCATACTGGTTTTAAAAATTCACAATATTACCACGAAAGGCTAGCTCAAAACCCGAGAAGACGTCTACAGGAAATAAACGTGCCAGATTGCGTGACAATAGGTAAGACTGCACTGATACGGAAGGGCACAAATTAAGGACCGTCCCCAGCAATTTTAAGCCGATCACGTGCTTACCCAATATGTGGAATATAACAGCATAACTGGGGGAACAAATCTACCACTCCCTGAATAATCGTGGGTTTCTCGAAGAACAAAAATGATTCCAGAAAGGTAAAGAGGAACACATGATCTGCTATATATAGACCAAAAGATCTTACAGAAGGTGAAAAGAAGGAGAATAGCGTGGACCGATTACAAAAAAGGGTACGGCAGGCTCCTCCAAACATGGATAATTGAATGCTTAAAAATGTATTAATTACCAGGCAGCCTCAGCAAAGAGATAGAAAATGCAATGAAAACATGGAAACTAGAATTGATAGCTGATGGACAACATATAGCAGAAATTAACATACAAAGAGGCATCTTCGAAGGAGATTCACTATCACCATTACTATTTATCATAGCTATGATGACCCTGAAAAATATACTGAGTAGCTGCTAAGCCGGATACAAGTTCTCTAATGCAGAGAAAAATTTTTACCACCTGAAGTACATGGACGATCTGAAAATTTTTGCAAGGGCGGAAAATACACTAGATACATTAAAAACCCTTCCAGGATCTTCAGCCAGGATATCCAAATAGTATTTGGTATGGAAAATTCGCACTACTAGTTATAAGAAAGGGAACGCAAGAGCAGAAGACATGGAATTTCCCAGCCAAACAGAAAGGGAACAAGACGACTATAATTACTTGGGAGTTCTGGAAGGAGACACCATCAAAGCAACAGAAATGAAAGAGAGAATAGGAAAAGAATACCTCAGGAAAACAAGAAACTTAAGAGAAACAAGAGTCTAAATTATATAGCCGAAACCTAATAAAAGGTATAAATACATTAGCAGTATTACTAATAAGATACTCTGGACCGTTCATAGGCTGGGCTTAAGAAGAACTAAGCCAGTTCGATCAGAAGACTAGAAAACTCATGACGATGCACAATGCACCACATCTAAAAGAACGATGTTTACCTACTCTGCGTGAAAAGGAAAGACGGCTGGAGAGGACTAGTTTGTATCGAAGACCGTTTGAATGACACACACATACACACACACACACACACAAGAACTAGATAAATACATAATGCAAACCACTGAAAGTATAATTATGGCATCAAGAGACACGAAAAAAAAACTGAAAAGAGAGAAAAAGAATAAAACAAAAAAGAAGAAAAATGGGAACAGAAACAACTACAGGAAAGAGTCGTAAGGATAACAAAAGATGATAATAACAAAAACACCTGGACTGTGCTGCGAAAAGGATACTTAAATTTGAATCTCTAATAAATGCAGCAGAAGACACATCGATAATAACTGATCAAATTAAAGCAAATATCGACAAAACACGTGACTAAAGCAAATGCAGAATCTGTGGGCAAAGAGACGAATCGATAAACCATATAGTATGCGATTGTAGCAAACTAATCTAAAAGTAATACACGAACAGGAACGACCAAATTAGAGGGGCAGAACACTGGGAATTATGCAAACAACTGCGTCTGGAGCGCACAAACTTATGCTACAAGCATAAGCCAGCAACAGTAATTGGAAACGAGAATCACAAAATTCTATGGGACATTGACATGCAAACGGATAAACCCATGCAAACTCCAAGCAAGAGACCGGATGTCGTAATAATCAACAAGAAAGAAAAGTCCCTCCAAATGGTAGACTTAGCTGTCCCAGCTGACCACAGGAGAAATATAAAAAAAAATAAAGAAATAAGGGAGCAAATACACAGACCTAACCAGAGAGCTGAAATTGATACGGATGAGAGAAAAAAGATAGTATCTATATTAGTAGGCGTACTTGGAACAATTGTGAAAAAAAAACCTTTGAAAAAAGAATGGGAGAAACTGGAATCAGAGAAATGGCTAGAAAGATAAAAATAATTACAATAATGCAAACAGCTGAAATATTAAGGGAAACCCTTGAATGCGACACTAATACAAATAGGCCACACTCACGGGCAACACGATCTGCTGCAGAGACAAAACGTAAGAAAAAACTACATGGAACAAAGACCATTAACACTGCATATCTATAAGTCCTCTATCCTGTCCTTATCCCCTCCCATTACCCGATCACCACCCTCTCAAAAAAAAAAAAAAAAAAGAATGATGCAAATAGTCAAGAAGTGTCGAGGAGGATGCGGAGATCGAGGAGAGAGCACTGACAACACTTCTTTTGGACAAGGGCGAAGAGAACTTATTTATTTGCAAATGTTATCAAAAGAGGTGGAGAGTACTAGAAAACTGGGGATACTTGTTGACACTCAGCTTCCAAGGAACACTGCACGCTGTTTGCAAGGAGAAATCCTGTGTGAAAAGTCCTTGTGAGATGATGATGATGACGACAACAACAACAACAACAACAACAACAATAATAATAATAATAATAATAATAATAATAATAATAATAATAATAATAATAATGCCTCTTTCTGTTTTACCCACTCCTATCCCCGGCTTCTTTATGTTTTACTCATTTCGTCTTCCGGACAAATTGTTTGTTTACTTTGTCATGAAACGTGACAATTCATCCTCATTTTCTAGGAACTCATTCAGTCGTTCGATTTCTTTTACTCCTTCATGTTCCTACCGTCGTTTATTTGTATTGTTTTTACTTTCTCATTTCAGTAATTCTTCCGTTTTCTGTTATTACTTTCTCTCTTAAAATAAATATACCTGTTGATCCTGTCCTCGTCTACAGAGTCATTATTTTTTCAGAATTGTTTAGGTGCATGCGACGGAAGTACATTAGCGTTATTCTATATACATTCTAGCTTCATAATTACAAATGTAGGTTGTTATTGTGATGTATGTAAAATGACTATGACACTACATGCCTAAAGAAGATATCTCGCTACTGATGCAATTCTCTGTCTATATAAAAGCCAAGTACGTCCAAGGATAGAATACTGCTGCCAGATCTGGGCAGGGGCGTCTAAAACAGCCTATCCTACATTGACAGAGTACAAAAAAGACTTCGTGGCTTAGTGGGGGTGCCCTTTTCTCTACCCTGCAACATCTCTCCCACAGAAGAGACGTTTCGAGCATATCCTTGTTTTATCGTTATTTCCATGGCAGGTGCTCATCTGAACTCCAATCTCTGGTCCCCCCTCGCCAATTTTTTACGAAAAACACCCGTCTAGCCTAATCCACTGTGAAAATTTTCCCCCACTCTTTATCTGTGCCTAAATCAAAACGCGGATTCCATGAACAAAGCTTCTTTCTTAGAACTGCACGCCTGTGGAACTCTGTTCCGTCTGCCTGTTTCCCACCTGACTACAACTTGGATGTGTTCAAGTCCAATGTTAACAAATTCTTAATGAACCGCCCCCTTAAGTAAACACTTCATCAAATATCCACACTAACATAATGTACTTGCAATAACCCTTATCCCTGAGTGGCTTCCGGACCTTGATAAGTGGTGACCAGTGTGTCAAAAAAAAAAAAGAAAAAAAGTAGGAGTCAAATTTGCTATATGATGTTGTTAGGAAGAAGTGGATACTGAGTTGTAAATAGAGCTACCGATTGTTGACTAACAATAGTGAAGCTACTGTTTAAGATGTCGGATTTCTTCCCTCTTCACTACTACAAGGTTTTTTTTTCTCAAGGAGAACTTAATGATCTGACTAGAGATTTCAACATTTCAAAAGAATTTTCTGAACTTTTAGCTTCAAGACTCCAAGTTAAAAATTACTTCAGCCTGTGACTCTCCTAACATTCTATAGAAAACGTCTTATTGAATTCACTCAGGATAATAGCATAGCATATTGCCATGACGCTGTGGGCCTGCTATGACAACTTGGCGCTCAACAATATTATTATCAAGATTAACGCCTTTTTATAGACAGTTCCAAAATAAGAAAAATATAATTAAATCAAATTTGTTCTGGGAAGGATTTCATACAGACAGTACCAATGGGTCATGTGTGTTGATTTGAAAATGGTTGAGTTTCTTCTCGGTATACAAGGTGGCTACAAAAATCTCCTGACTTCTCATGTTTGTGACATCACAGGGAAAATACAGAGCACTTGATTAAAAAAAGATTGGCCTGTTCGCCATGAACTGATTCCTAGCTCTCTCAATGTTCTGGATACTCTTCTTGTACTGTTCCAAAGTTGTGTTTTCTCCCCATAACATAAAACTAGACATCATGAAACAGTCTGTGAAGGTTTTTGAGAAAGATCGAGATTGTTTCAAATATATTTGAATAAAATTTTCAGTCCGAACCATAGAGAATATACAAGTTGAAAACTCTGATGGACTAGATTTAAAATTTGATGAATGATGCAAATGTCTGTAATTTTATGAATCCTGCAGAATTGAGAGTCTGACCGGCGTTTACGAATGTAGTAAAATTCTTTTTAAGCAAAATAACGCCACCTTACGAAAAACAGCTTGCTGAATAATCACTCATAAATCTGCATCAACTGGGTGCAAAAATGAGCGTCACGTTACATTTTTTTACAGTCATGTTGCACGCTGTCCAGAAAATTTAGGTAATGTTAGCGACGAGCAAGTGGGACGATTTCATCAAAACATCAGCGATATGGAAATTTGCTATCAAAGTCGTAGCGATGCTTGCAGACTACTGTTACTCTATCAAGCGTGATAATGCCGGACCTCCTTATTCTAATAACATCAGTAAAACGTAATTTAGTTCTAAAAGAGCAATCTTTGAGTATGTCTTGTGTGAATACTTCTAGTGAATAAATAATAATAACAATGATAATAATGATAATAATACAATAATAATACTAACAATAATGATAACATTATACTACAACTACGACTACTACTACTAATACTAATGCTCAAAATAATAATAATAATAATAATAATAATAATAATAATAATAATGTTTGTGTTCACATATAATTCAACAGTAAAACGTAAGACTGCGTTTTATTTTTATATATTCTCTCCCGCATTATTTCATTGTAAACTAACAATTTGCAGTTGAAATATTTATCTTTCAAATATAATGTAGCATAGTGTACATATTTTCAAACATAATTCCTGTCACGAAAAATACCAATTTTATACGAATATTTATCTATAAGCAATTTGCATAACCACAAATATAAATAAGTAAATTAATGATCCCAAACACGAACTCACGTCACATTGAAACTAGAGCCAGAACAACATATAAAATACATAATGTATTTCTTCCTACTAACGTATTAAGCATACACAAGGAATTTTATGTCACTACACTAGACCGTCTCATTTTGTATGATACCGAGAGTGATTGATGATATGGCAAAAGGTTAGGATTCGATCTCGGTCACGTCACTACTCACTTGATAAATACACAGCATTATGATGCGCCGTCCCCTATATCCTTATTTAGAAATTCATGAATATTAATGTTCAGGATCCTCATAGATTATGGTTGACGATTTACTAAACTTTTGTTTTTTCAACCCTAAACAATATACAAACAAGTGTAAACGGAAGCATCCAGATAAAATTATAAATCTTTAACACGGAATTAAATCTAATTTAGCCTCAACGCAAAACCACACATAATAGCATAACTTACGCACATCTTCCTCCGCAAGTATTCTTTTGCATAAAACATATAATTAAACTTTACTCCAAAGTCTTTTCTCCCTTGATTTATTATGAGAATTTGTACCATGTTTGCTTCGATAAACAATATTCTTATAGTTACGTTTTTCAAGAAAATAATTCAAAAATGTATATGAACGTATTAGTTATTAGACGTGAAACAAATTGCGAAGCTGCTCCTCCTAAATAATGCGTATAATTATTGTAAACTGTCACCAGAACAGTTGCAGGTTCTCTCGAAATGGTTATCACGTGGCTTAGTCATGCATCAGCAAGAGGCTTGCAATTTCTGAACCGCGGCAAGTACATAATTACCAGATAACTCGCCTTCCGTTAATCGGCGGAGGTAATTCTAAATATGTTCTGTTTCGTCGCACTTGTTTAATACCTATGGGAAAATGGAAATCGTTTTATGGCACGTTTACTTTTTTTTATTAATTTTCTATTTACCAGTATTTCCGGATGTAATCAGAAATTTTGTTTTTCCTTAAGATGCCATTGGTGCAAATGTTTCCTAATCGATTTGCTACCATTATCACATTGGAATTAGACCTAAAGATACTTATCGAAAAAAGCGTTTGCACCGAAACTTAATGTCAATTTTCTGGGATTAATTGTAGAACTATCATATTTATCGATATTTGTCTGTAATTTATTTTCCATTACTATAACTGATGTTACGTTTTATAGTTCTTTTTTTTTCTGAAGTAAATATCATTTTTAAAACGTGCATACTAAGAGAGCACATAAATTATAGCAATAAAGTTATGTTGTTTTTCTAACCTAAAACTTGCAAAATTGCTTCCATTAATAAGATAATGATTTTGGGTGATCCAATAATGAAATACTGTTATGTGCTCACCAAAGACTACAGCATATCGTATTGATTTATTACTAGAGGGATTCCAAAAATAAACACCTGTAATTGAATAAACGCAACAATATCTGATTTCTAGTTGATCGCCAAACGCCCCAAAATATTGCTGCCACCGTCCCCAAAATTAATCGAAATATGTCGGCGAGTTTAAATGCACATTTGCATTTCAACTTACCAACATTCTTCTTTTCGCATTATTCATCCATCCAAACAAAGATTTTACTACTTATAAACTACCCTAAAGGTATAATTACTATTTTCTTTTAATTTAAGCGCTATTTGACAAGTAATTTAAAGTTTATCAGTTATATATTTTGCACTGACAACCACCTACATACAAATGATGGCTTATTAATAGAGATTTATGTAGTTATTTTGCTTGTCGTGTCTCTTTTAAACAATCAATATCCCCCTCTATCTCTCCCTTTCTCTATCATACTCTATCTTAATGTTTCCGTCTTACTCGTGTTCTCTATTTCAATTTTCATGACTTTTTTACTTAAACAGTGTAGGTTTTTCGCTAACTTCAAGATGTTAATTTATCACTTAGCTTCATTTTCCTCGTCTCCCCCTCTTTCTATCTTTCTATCTGTCTCTCACACACAACCTATTTTCTCGTTCTGGCAGCCTTCTTGTTTCTATTCCATATGTATTTGCCTTTTTCTTCTTCTTCTTCTTCTGGTTCTTTTTATTATTATTATTTTTATTATTATTTACTCCCTAAGAGTATTCACGCAAGAAATCATCAAACATTTCTCTTAGAAAACTACTTACGGTGCGTTCTGGAGTCTGAGTGAGAACAAGTTTCCCCAGATTTCCAGTACTCTTCATCTCTTTTCATACATTTTGCATGAGAATTCGCATTATTGCAACATCTGCTCACTATTTATTTCTCGGTGACAGTGGCCATTGGTCTCCACTGGATCTGGCTGGCAACAAGCCTCCCAAGGCCCCAGTCCCCTTTGCACTCAATCAGAGGAGGTATGGCTACTGCTTTCTCTTCTTGGTCTTTCCATCTTTGACCCTCGTCACATTTTTGTGGAGTAGCCAGTATATGATCACTAGGGTTGTTACAACAGACTATTCTTGTCATTGTTTTGACTCTCGAGTATATATCTGACACAGTAAGACACGGTCAATCAACCGAGAACCACATCGGTCTATATAAAAACATATTATATTAACGGATATATGCTCTAGAGTAAATACAATAGAAGGAATATGCTGTTGTCACAGTCCTAATGACCACACACAGACGCACATACACAAAGAGTGGCCGTATCTAACAATCACATCGTAAAAGATGGCATGATTCTATGTGAGGTTTCTTTGTGCTTTACATCTATAGCAGTTTCTGTAAGTCCAGTTCGTTTCTGTAGTTCATGTGTGTTAGTTTTCACATTCAAGGGTATTCTTTATGATCTTTGCAGATTTCACTATTGTTATCCATTGTATCTTTTCAGCCATCCCTCTGATTCTAAACTTTCACCATATTTGTTTTCAACATTTTTCGGTATCGTTTCTAGTGCTCTTACTATTAGTGGTGTTTTCTTAACTTTTTTTCATTTTCCAAATCCCCCTTAGCTCTATGAACATTTCTGTGTATTTCCTCAGCTTCTCTGCCCTCTTTGACTTTCACTATGTTAGCTGTTGGGACGGCAAAATCTACAATCTGGCAGGACTTTTTCTTCTTAACTAATATGTTATCTGGTCTTCTGCTTGGATCCGTTTACCCGTTTGTATATAAATGCCCCATAGAATTTTGTAACATTCATTTTCCAGTATTCGTGCTTGTTTGTGCTTTACCATTATTATTATTATTATTATTATTATTATTGTATATATATATATATATATATATATATATATATATATATATAACATGTTAGGTATCTATTTTCAGTATTTACTTCAATAATACTAAGACACCGCTTAAAACATTCCAATACATAGTAAATGTTGAACATTATGAAATTAATAAATATAAATAACCGAACTAATATACCGAGATGGTTAGGTGAATAACAATGCATCTGATTGGTTAACACATTCAACACCATATGAATATATAAAACACACTGTAACATTAATTCGATGCAGAAGCCTGAGTAATTCTGATGAGGATGAAAGGTGGAACATTCTCTGTTTCTTAGTTGCCATATATATATATTTTAAAATTACTGCCTATCTATCTTTTTATATCCTTCTACTTCTTTGTCCATCTCTTTCTCTTAATTTCCTCGATGTTTTCAATGGAAACATCTACACTGCTCTGTAACTACAGCGTTTTCCTTTTTTAGACACTGTCTGACTTTCTCCTTTACAAATAAATTTTCAACTCTTTCATTCTCTCTGCTAAACCTTCTGTGTTTATTGTTTATTACATAGATCCTTCTTTGTCGCTTTTTTATTTAATGAGTAAATTATTTTTATTTATTCCATTTTAGTCTACTCTCTTTCCTGCTGAAACCTCTTTTCACCTGCTTCCATTGAAAAAAATTCTTCATCATTTTTTTTTTATTGTTCATCAATTCCTATGAATACATTTAATTTCTTTTTGCTCCTACATCTGTTTTCCGTTCTCTGTTAACCTAAACGCACAGTGTCTCGTGCGGGAATAACACAAAGCAATTTATTTTGCAAAATAAAACAAAAAATACAGTTTTATAAATCCGAACACTTTCCTGCTGCATATGACGCATATTTTGTTTTACCATTCTAGAACTAGTGCCACTGTAGTAAAATTAATGTATAATAATATCATTGTTAATGACCCATTTTTACTTCAGTTGAAAACCCATAGATGTATTTGCTTACGTCTTTCAACTGTATCCGATCATCTCCATGAGAAACGTTAGCATTCGGTTACTCACAGTACAAGTAGAATGTGCATCTAGATTCGTTCGTAGATTTTCTCTCCGAACAGCAACAGTATACAAGTATTAAAACAAATATTTTCCATACAGATGCACATTTGTAAAAGGCGTTTGGTCTGTTGGTCCTTTGTTTTACTTTAGTTGTAAATGAAATTTTTAGATGAGTCCACATATTTTTAATAAGTCTTTTCGATCGACCATTTTCTCCAGTAATGTTTTTAAAGAAGCCACGAATTTTCAACACCTGAAGGTCACTGGAGAATAAAGGTTAATGAGTCTAAGGTTGGCAGTGAGATAATGGCGTAGTGATTGTTTGTGGTAGAAATGAGGGAGCATTTGATTATTTTATGGAACGACTCAGCAAGATTTATTTATATTTGACATGAAGAAGACCATGTGATCAGATGAAATTCACGGCAGCTGTACAGAGTTCCACAAGCGGGCAGTTATAGGAAAGGCGCTTTGTTTGTTGAAGTTGCGTATAGATTAAGGACCAGGAAAAGAGTGGGTGATATTGCTTACAGTGTATGTCGCTAGACAAGTTGGTGTTGTTAATGTTTTGCAAGGGTAACAACAGTTTAAGGCTCAATGTAGCACGTCATGGCAATATAGATAATAGAGATATACTTGCAACGTCTTTTCCGTGAGAAATAGATTGCAGGAAGGAGAAAGGGACATCATTTACTAAGTTTACAAGCCGGTTTTACACCCTGTCAAGAGTGGAAATAGTGCTGCGAGCAGCTACAACCTAGATGTGTAAATAGTACTACAATTTAGATTAAATTCGGAGTTTTGAAATATCATTTAAGAGAAGTCCACCCATTCTTATAATAATATGGCTCTGATCGGTCAACTGATCAAAGAAGAGTCGCAAATCTTGATACAAAAATTACTACGGTGTGGATCCTCGTAATTTTCTAAAAATAGGAAAGAATTTAAAATTGTCGCTTTTATGGAATTCAATTTACTTTCTGCGAGAGTTTTTTTTATGACGAATCACTTACGGATTTTGATGTTTTATTCGATAAAACCATCGATAGGATAAGGATTTTCGTTATTTTATTCAGAATTGAACATATTTGCAAATTTTCACCTGCTATGGACAAATAGTTCAACAGCCTTGAGAAAGACAGGGACCAATCAAGTAAACCCTGACAAAATATGGTTTAGGATCCTCATAAAGCACTGCATTATCTTTCTAGTAACTTCTGCAGATGTGCTGGAACTGAGTATATTTGTTTGCTTTTCTGTCGGACTTTTTTTTCAACGCCGAGAGGAAAACCTTGGTAACTCGCAAATCTATGCCTCCTGATCACTCGCCCAGGCTTTCATCTGGAGAGACAACTTCAATATAGATAGTATAGCAACAGCAGGCTCTGCAATGCACTGGACGAAATACAGTCAAGAAATAGTGTGAAATACCTTTATTGTATGTGTCTACATAGTTGTATCATGCAGTTAACGATCAGTTGATAGGTCAAATTATTACTTTATATTTCACTTTTAGAAATGGCTTCATATTTTTGGAATGGTATTTCTTGATCGGTAAATCTGTCAAGCAACTATTATAAATAACATTTTCATTTGCTATTCAGTAATGAAAAAGATTTAAAACTTCTCACACACTGATTTACAATTCTTTTATTCCAACTCGCTCCCTTCTCATATTTTTCACTCCAATTATTTTTCAATTGTCCTTCTTAGTTATCACTCAGTCTTTAGCCTACATTTTTATCTTGTTGTTTTGTATACCCTTTGTTCAACTTACCTTTTTTTACTATGCCAATTTATTTCGGTGTAATTGTGTTTCCCTGGTTTATCACTCTTTTCTAACCGTTTCCGATTTCACACTATATTTTCTTTAGGTTTTCTTTCTCCTGTTTCTCTCTTGCGTTTCTTTAATTCTCATTACTTTCTTTGTTTCTATGTTCTTTCTATTCATATATTTGCATCATTTATTCCAAATTTTTTCTCACTTTTTCTTACTGATTTCAGTCTTTTTCTCTACATATTCTCCGTCTCTATGTAAATTTCTACTTTCTTCACTTTTTCTTTCACTTTTTCACTCTTCTTTTTCTGTCAGCCATTTTATCTTTCCACCTTTTTTCAAACTGTACGTCCTTCTACTTTCTTTACTTCCTTTCTCTTTCATTCTCTGCACTCTCTAGTCTTCTGTTCTTTTCCTTCACTTCCGAGCCATTTTTTTTCTCACTCGCTTTGTCTCTTATATTTCAATCGGTCTTTTTTATCGTCTTTATACAATCATAACTGCAATTAAGATATCCGTTTGTCTGAATTAGCAAATAAATTCCAATTTTAACATTACGGAATCAGCTGTTCTTTCGCCTTGTTATTTTTAATTAGTTTAACTTACATCCGTAACTAAGACTAGGATTTCTGTTATTTTCGTAAAAATTGGAACTATGTATAATTTTCACTCACTACGGGCATTTCTTTTTTATACGACGCAATTACGTTGACACATCGGTTCTTGCCAGATCACCGAAGTTAAGCAACGTTGATCCTGGCCAGTACCAGATGATTGCCCATTTGGAAAATGGCGAGGCGCTGTATGTACTGCGAGGTAAAATACCAGTTTGAGAAATTGGTGCGGTCTATCATTCTCTTAAGGATTAAAGTTCAGAATAAAATCACGCTTTCTCTTAACGGTTAATTTAAAAAAAAAATCTTCTGAACGCTATTAAAAGTTAAATTCTTCACTAGTTTGGAGACGGAATGCGTTGTTGTGATAAGTGATTTTCTCTATTAATTCGCACTTTTTATTTTAAGATTCAAATATTAATAACTACATTTTATTTCAGTATTTAATTTATGTATTTCTGTTGTATTAAATGCTAGCTTTAATTTTTTTTTTTTTCTCGTCCATAAATGTTTATTTATCTACCGAGTTGATTGCAAAAATAGATTACCTAATTGTACTCATTTTTAGTTCGTGGGAGGGGAATCTATCACCATACTTTCCCTTAAACAGGTCCGTTGGACTTTTATTAAGTACAATACTTAATAGTTATTTTTTTATTTTATTTTATTTATTTTATTTTTTTTTTAATGGAGAGTAGAAAACGCATTGTGGATGCGTTATCGGCAGCTCCTGTTACTCTCGCTTCTTCTTATTTGTCCCTCAGTCCTCATTTTTAAATGAGTGATTTTTCTGACAAAGGGAGAAGAAAAAGCTGTTTTCTAGGTTGGCAGTATTTTTGCGCGAACAGTTGGCAGAGTTGGTGGAAATTTTCTGTTTCTATGTCTATCCTTGTAGCCATGTCACTAGTAAGGGTGCTGGAGGTAAACGTTTTGTCTGGGCTGACGTTATCCGCCTGATAGTCAGGGACCCGAACCTTGGATTAACCACTAAGGAGGCTGTCCTATCAGCAGGTGCAAAGTACTGGGGCTGCTGTATTGCCATTTGGTGAATGGAATCTGGACCATGCAGTAGCTTCTGGTGGGGCCTCTCGATGCCATACTAGTGGGTAATTGTTACGGCTTTACCTTATCATGTGGTACAAAAAAAAAAAATTCTTCGTTTCTTTTTCTCTCTTAGTTTCCCCTCTCTGTCCTGCTCTAAGTAAATCTGTCGACCTAGTCCACAAATTCCAAAATTTCATCATGACAAGTTTCAAGAAAAAATACACGATTAAACCCGGTTCTCCAACTTCCAACGTAGACCCCTACTACCATGTCTCCTTCTCCAACATCAGGGGTCTACGTTCTAACCTTCCAGAGGTTGAAACCCAATTACAGGAGACTAAACCAGACCTTTTATTTTTAAGTGAAACTGGCATTGGACAGGCTATTTCCCTTGATGAGTTTGCAATTACAGGATACTCTAACTTAACTTCTAAATCTGACCCCCAAGATCGCCATGGGCATGGAATATGTGCCTATATTAAAGATAGCTTTCCATGTGGGAGGGACATCTCCAGGGAAGATCCTAACTTACCTTATATGTGCTTCCGGGTTGCTTAAGCTCACACTACTGCATTTATATTTACTCTCTATCGCCCCCACAACAGCGGAGTTACTATCTTTCAAAGCATATCTGAGAAAATTGACCAAGTCCTTTCTACTTATCCTTCAGCTAACATTCACGTATGTGGAGACTTCAATGTTCACAACGTCGAATGGTTGACCCACTCAAACAAGACCGATGATGAGGGGAGGTTCTGTCATGATTTCTCCATTGCCTATGACCTCACTCAGATTGTTCAGGAACCTACCCGTGTGCCCGATAATGACGGCCAGTATGCGAGCCTACTAGACCTTTTTCTCACAACTTGCCCTGAACTATGTTCAGTTTCTGTTCTGTCGCCTCTTGGATCTTCCGACGACTCTGTTGTATCAATTAAGATAAAAATGAAATGTAATAAGTCCCCAGACGTACCTCTTCATCGTACAGTATATCGATACACTAAGGCTGACTGGGATAGCTTCCGTACATTTATATCTGATCTACCTCTGCATTCCATGTTTAAAAAGGATGTGTCCTCTATAGTATTAGACCTAACTGAATGGTTAATTGTAGGTATTGACCATTTCATACCCTCTAAAAAGTTTCAGCAAAAACCTAACAGCCAGCCATGGTTCTCTCCAGAATGTGCTGCTGCCATTGCGCACAGAAATCACTTTTTCCACTGCTTCAAACGTAATAGATGTATGGAAACTAAAGCCGTTTTCAGGACTGCCAGCAACCATTGTAAGAAAGTAATAAGGAACGCAAGAGACTTGTATGCTCAATCTGTTAAGTCCAAAGTAGCTGAGCAGCGGCTTGGTTCCCACCAGTTTTGGCAAATAGCAAACAGAATCCTGAACAGAAGCGTGTGCTCCATCCCAACTATTATCAATGGATCTGAGGTAATCTCGTCAGCATCAGACAAAGCCAAACTCTTTGTCAAGAACTTTGCAGCTAATTCTACCCTTTGCGACCAAGACCGCCAACCCCCAATATTTCCTCTTGTATCAGAAAACACGCTATGTGATATACGTATATCTGTACGTGATGTTGCCAAACTAATCAAAAACCTTGATTCCAGTAAAGCAACTGGCCCTGATGGTATTCCAATTATAGTACTCAAAAAACTTCAACCTGAACTAGCGCCCATACTTACAAAACTGTTTAAACGTTGTCTTAAGGAGAATAGTTTCCCATCTCCCTGGAAAATCTCATCAGTATGCCCTGTATTTAAGAATTCAGGTGATCGCTCATCCCCCTCTCAGTACAGGCCAATAAGTCTCCTGTGCGTCATGAGTAAGTTGCTAGAATCTGTATTAAATACAGAAGTAATCAAACATCTCAACAAAAATAACCTTCTTAGTGACACTCAATATGGTTTCCGTTCTGCTAGATCTACAGCAGATGTCCTTACAGTTATATCTCATAGGATTAGCAAATCTCTCGACGGTGGCAATCTTTCTAGGGCAATTGCTCTTGACATATCTAAGGCCTTTGATAGGGTATGGCATAAAGGTTTACTTCATAAGATCGCTAGCTATGGTATAGCTGGAAAAGTCTTCTCAATTATTAAATCATTTCTTTCTGATAGATTCATAAGAGTAGTAGTTGAGGGGCAAAAATCAGAAGCTCACAATATTAATGCCGGTGTCCCTCTGGGATCCATCCTGGGCCCAACTCTTTTCCTGATCTACATTAATGATCTTCCAAATCATATCCTTACATCATTTGTAGACATTTATGCTGACGACACTACCATTTATGGTACCACATCTAAGACAGTAAACGAGCAAGTTCTCTCCAATTCTCTCTCCTCTGATCTTGAGCACGTAGTACAATGGGGAAAGGAGTGGCTGGTTACTTTTAATGCATCTAAAACCAAGCTTCTCTCTTTACATCATCAACATTCTAATCCACATTTGTCATCAATTGAAATGAATGGCTCTCGTCTTCAGGAGGCCTCAAGTTTTGACAAGCTTATGGGCTTGACCATTACTCCTGATCTTAAATGGAACACGTATATCAAATCTGTTGCCAAGGCTGCTGGAAAAATGGTGGGATCTTTCTATCGATCCAGTAGATATCTCACTGCTGATGCTATTCTCTATCTATATAAGAGCCAGGTACGTCCAAGGATGGAATACTGTTGCCACATCTGGGCAGGAGCTGCTAGAAAGAACTTGTCCTGCCTTGATAGAGTTCAAAATAGACTTCGTAGCCTCGTAGGAGATGTCCTTTTCTCCTCCTTGCAACCTCTATCTCACAGAAGAGATGTTGCGAGTTTGTCTCTGATGTATCGTTATTTTCATGGAAAGTGTTCAACTGAGCTTCAATCTATGGTCCCCCCTCGCCAAACTTTCACAAGAAACACTCGTCTAGCTGTAAACACTATCAATAATTTCCCCCACTTTTTATCTGTGCCTAAACCTAAACGTAGATTCCATGAACAAAGCTTCTTTCTTAGAACTGCACGCCTGTGGAATTGTCTTCCGTTTTCCTGCTTTCCGGCTGACTACAATATGGTTTTGTTCAAGTCTAAAGTAAATAAGTTCTTGATGAGCCGTTCCATATAAGTTATTAAATTTACCAAATTTTCATTACTAATGATTACTATATTGACCAACTTCTACTGTACACTCTTTAACCCTTATCCTTGAGTGGCCTCTGGGCCTTGATAATGTGGTGATGCCTTTGTAAAAAAAAAAAAAAAAAAAAAAAAAAAAAAAAAAGGTACACCATCTAGTGATAGCGTCATGGTAAAAAATACCCTTGATTTCCCTGTTGAGGCGTTAAGTAATTAGATACCGACGAGAATTGAATTACACTACAAACTCGTGTAGTGAGTTCAATCTCAGCTGCGGCCATGCTAGATGGATAGATTGAGCGATGGCAAAGAGCTCTGCTGTCTTGTTGATGCCTTAGGAGAGCCAAAGACTAAATATATATACCTTGAAAAAAATCCAGTTTGGAGTTATGATAGACGGATGGTGAAGCACTGCAATGTCTGTGTGGCAACTCCTGCAGTTACCCTTACTCCAGCATTATTATCTTGCTTTTCCGTTGCAGCGCAGAGAGGGATACCCTGGTAACTGGGAAAACCTTGGTCCCCGTATTACCTGCCGAGGCTCACATCCGGAAGAGTTACTCCAGTTTGGATTTTACAACCACAGCAAGCGATGAAGTGCACCAGACAAGATGCACAACGCATTAGACAAAATGTTACCCTCATTTGTATCTACTTTTCTCTCAATATTTTTAGACCTAACTTTTATATCATACTCTATTTACTCCTATAACCTATTCTCCTGCTCTCTTTTAGTCTTCGGTTTTTACTGTCCTCCTTTCTACTCATTTTCTTTATATTACTCTTTGCTCTTATCATCTTTCCCTTTACTCTCTCTCTTCCTTATCACTTTTATCTAACTTTCCGTCTTTTTCCCCCTTTCTCTTTCTTTGACTAGTTCATTTTTCTTTTTATTTTTGTTTATCCGAAAGATTTGAATATGGCAGCTAATATTAGAGTCAGCTTTAATATCCATTAGGCAAGTAATGCTGTCGATAATAGAGGGAACTGTAATACATAACCCAAATATTATTTTTTGTCCTCTTCTTGCAAACACATTTACGTATGATTACTTTCTGATAACAAATGTAGTCAAACCAACTTCAAAGTCAGTGTTTGTTATTGCCGAAAATAAACCAAGCTTTGATCTATTCAAACGTTCTCGGCAACCAAATCTTAAAAATGTTGATTCGACTAAAAGTTTATAGAAATGCCCGTCCATTCGTTTCCGCCAAATGATTATTTAGTATCTCTTACAGATACAACTTGAGGAATCACTGACAAAAAAATCATATCGGGTTCTTTGCATTCTCTTTTTTTCTGGCTTACGCGATTTGTTATTCTGTCAAGGAACTCATATGAACTAAAGTGGGTGCAGAACACTGTTCGAAGAATTTAGCAAAAAAATTTCTATGCATACAAATGTATATATATATATATATATATATATATATACATTAATATAAATATATCATATACATGCATATATATACGCCTCGTGCCAGAATTATATGCAAATCGATATTTTTTCTAACTCCGATAGGTTTCAATTAAAATTTGTGAAATTTAGCATGTTATATGCCAACACTAACACAAGCGCAGATCTACAATTTTAAGCTAATCTGCACAATAATAAACAATTGGCAGCCATTTTGGTGATTTGCATTTTTTTCAGCGTGCCAACTTTATAAGCAAACTAATGCTTAAATATGGTGAAGTGGTAAAAGATTATCGAAACATTGATTATTCTAGGAATTTGTAAATTGAGAACAACAATAATAAAAACAAACAACTTCTATATGGTTTTATAGTATAATTAATATCTTATACAATTGCTATTTTTATTGACAAGAGCAAACACAATTTGGTCCATGGAAGATGCCTAACCTTCAATTTCATTTCATGAAATGTCTTTGGCAGTAGTCAAAATAGCATTCCAGGGGTAATCATTGGAGTTGTACTGCCTTCCTCCGGAGTAAATATTTTGTTTCAAGATGCTCCAAAGATTTTCGATAGGATTTAAATCTGGAGAACAGGCTTGCCATCGCATTATTTTCCCATGTCAGGCAAAAACTCTTTCCAAATATTCAGTTGCTATTCTTGCAAAATGTGACAGTGCATTATCATGCACGAATACCATCTTTTTCCGGAATGACAAATTCTTCTTGTGTCAGGATTCCAAGTGTTCCTAAATAGAGTCATTGTAGAGTTTGGCGGTAATTTTCACTCCATCTGAGACTCTGAATGATCCTACCAGCTCATTGATAATGATTGCAGCCCGGACCATCGCACCACCTCCTTGTTGACGCCTGATCCTTTGGAGACGTGAACCCTCATTAATGTACCATCCCCTCCCCCACCACTCGGGTCCATCGAGGGTCGCTCGACACTCATCGGTGAACAAAACAGTTTGGAAAGTCACCGTCATGTGACCTCTTGCCCACTCCACCATCTTTTTCTTGTGGGTATCCTTCAATTGAGGGCGGACCTCTGGCTTTCCAAATTTTGCAAATAGTCTTCATGATACGGCAACGAGTTGATTTGAGCACATAAATAATGCCAGCTTTTTCAAAAACTTGTTTGTTAGTTTCAAGTGGGTAACGACGAACTGCTCCCTTGATCTTGTCTATTGTTTGCCGTGACAGATATGATTTCTTACGAATTTTCCATTCGTCAGAATGTCCGTTGCACAGTTGAGGGTAAGCACAATATCTTTTTGATTGTACGATGATCACGGTGTAATCCTTTACCAATTTAGAAATTGGAAATCTTATCATGGAACCTTTGAACAATTTTAGACTTCTCAGCTTGACTTAAAGCACGTTTATCTCCTATCTTGCATATAAAATTGACACGCTGAAAAAAACTGCAAGTCATCAAACTGGCTGCCGTTTGTTCACCATTGCGCAGATCAACTTAAAATCTTATATCTGTGTAGGCATTAGTGTTGCCGGATAACGTGCGAAGTTTCACGAATTTTCATTGAATATTATCGGAGTTAGAACAAAAATATCGATTTGTATATAATTCTGGCACGGGGTGTAAATATGCACATATATATGCATATATATATATATATATATATATATATATATATAAATATATATATACACACACACACACACACACACATATATATATATATATATATATATATATATATATAGTATCAGTATTGCCCTGCCTTGATCAGGAGTTATTTTGATTTTTTTAATGCGTATTTTAATCTGTATCTTTAGTAATTCCAATATATTCTTTATTTTTGTTCTTTGTAATCCTTTAATAATTTTAGTAAATTTCGATTATATTGACACCTTACTGATCAACGTAGCCTTCACCCAGTGGATGCAACGTTCCAGCAAAATTCAATGGTTCTTTGTCTCTTAGCACCTATACTTCCTGTTAAAACAAACTACTTCAGCGAGGTTTTGGAGGCTATGGTTTCTTGAATCGTATGCGAAAGAAACCACAGGATAAACCTTGACTACCTATTCGCGTGATTATTTATGTGGTTGTTGTTGTATAGTTCTGCAATTAGTCAACTGTGTTGAAAAATTCCCTATCTTATGTTGCCGGGCATACTACTTGTGCTCAGTTGTTGGAGCCTATGTTGTGTTAAACCGACATATAAGAAAGCTGTGAATCACATTTCCACTAAATATGTGTGGAGACTATTTTGCAAATTCTTCAGGATCAGTAGGTTATTAAATGGACGTTAAAAAAACGGAGACGTAATTTATTTTGCACTGCTAAAATACACGTAAATTTTCAAGTCTTAAAATATTTTTGCTAAAACAATTAAGGAATTAAAATTAAGAATTTAAAACTACAGACCACATCATGCTAAAAAATAGCAAAGCAAACAAACAAAATAAAAGCAGGCTATCAACATAGTAGACTTTTCACAGCCCGTTGTTCTGTCAATGTTGCTAAGCAACGACATGAGAAAATGGCTTTACTGATTTTAGATACATTTAAAAAAAATCGATTCTCGGTAATTATCGGGGGTATTCTTTATCTGCGCCGAAACCTAAACGTAGATTCCATGAATAAAGCTTCTTTCTTATAACTGTAAACCTATGGAATTGTCTTCGTTTTCCTGCTTTCCAGCTGACTACAATATGGTTGTCTTCAAGTCTAATGTAAACAAGTTTTTGATGAGCCGTTCAATATGAGTTAATAAATTTACCGAATTTCCATTACTAACGATTACTATATTGTCCAATTTCTACTGTACATTTTTTAACCATTATCCTCGAGTGACCTCTTGACCTTGATAAATGGTGATGCCTATATATAAAAAACAATATTAACCAAAAACAAGAACGAATTTCACATTATTTTGTTTAAGGGAATATTTATTTATCAACATAACTCCCATGCTTGAAAATCACTTTGAATAACCTCTTGTCAACTGATGATGTCAATAAGTGGCTTTGAGATGGTGTGATGCTATAGGAAACTTCAAAAGTCTTCCTCCAAAGTGCATCCTTCGATAAAAATTGAACAACTCCTTCATAAACTTTCATTTTTATTATTTGCCCGAGTTGCTCAATTGGGTTTATATCTGGAGAACAAGGCGGCCATGTCATGAAATCTTCTCCACTAATGCCTAATGACTTAAATTGGATTTTCGTTGCCGTGGATGAGTGGGATGGCGCATTGCCGTGCATATAAAGGTTATTAAGACATGCTGACAAATGCTTATTCAAAAATAAAATATACAACTGGCTTGCCAGTTTGAAATCTTCTGATATTAGAATTGCCCAATTAGTTCAGCGCAGATTATTCATGCCAAAAATATGGCACCTTCACCTCCCTGTTGACGACGGAATCGATGAGTGGTAGGGCATCCAAGAAGACTACAAACTTTGGCCAACCCATCTCGTCCATCAAGGATTGAACTGGGCTCATCGGTGAAAAAACATTTCAAGGTTGGTTTTCATGCATTTCTGAGCCCAAGCTAAACGTTTTTTTTTCTGATGAGTCTCGTTAAAAGCAGGTCTTGAAAGTGGGCTTAATGTTTCTTGCTATTTTGTTTAAGACAGTGAAGCGTGTCTTTCTGGAAAAAGAAGGTATTCCATTCTTGTCAAATATAGAAGCACTGTTGCTGCCTGGCTGCTTGATATGTTGACGGCAATGTTTTCTTACATCACGAACAGAAACTGACCTTCTTGTGTTTTTGTCCTTCCTTTGTTTGATGTTTGGATTTCAACGAATGAAGACAATGTTCTTCGATCTCTTCCAAGCTCCATGGCTTGATCTACGAGAGATAAACCTTCTGCAAGGCTTGCAATAATACGTTCTTTATCACTAGCTGTCAATCGAAATTTTGAATGCATTTTGGGAGACCTGTTATAAAGTGAAACACTTAAAAATACCTAAAAATAGAAGAATTAGCATGAAATTCAAAATATGTGTTAAAATTCAACAGGATTAAGGCGAATATGGCACCTTGTTATGTTCTTCCAGTGTACCAAATTTCGCATTTCTGCGTTTCATAGAAATTAAAACTTTTTTTAAAATATTGACCTGCAATAAAGCGATACACAGGGTATATATATATATATATATATATATATATATATATATATATATATATATATATATACGTGTGTGTGCGTGTGCGTCTGTGTGTGTGTGTGTTTAACACCATAGCAAATATTTTGTATAGTTAAATTGAAAACCTTTGAGAACCAGGAAATATTTAGAAAATAATTGTCTCCCGACAAAAGGAGGGCGAGCCTATTAATTATCCATTGCCCGTTAGTGCGTTAGTCCGTCCGTCTGTCCGCATTTTCCTCAATAATTGCGTCTTCGATTTGTTTTGAAATTTATCACAATCATTAAACACAATACCAGTAAAAAAGTAACAGAACCGATTTTCCGGGAATACTCCGGTTGCCCCAACCCCAAAGGCGCCTTTCAGGTTTAAATGGCTAAAATTTACATTTTTGAGCTCATCAAAGAAAATGATGCCTTGGATTTTATAAAATTTTCTGTTATAACTTACTGATTTCTACATAATTGTGTTTGTCTATACCTCGCGATAACTCTTCGGTGTTCCCCAGGGGCTGTTTGAGGGCAAATAAAACACTCCAATTTTCGGACTGTTTTACGATATTTGCCCAAAATCTTCAGTGCATGTTTAATTAGCAGTCTTGCATGGGGCTGAACTCAAATTTAAATATGTTATGGCTTAGGGCATTTTTGCGTTAAATTGGGTGTGGGTAAATGATGGACTTAGAAATCAATTTTACATATGTTTAGGGGTAAAACTGCACCGTTTGTTCATTTTCACCAGAATTTGGCGTTCCTTGTGGATATTTAGAGCTAAATGGGGGTGGAACTGCTGAACTTAATCATTTCTAATGCCGCGTTCTCTGTGCACTCACAGAGGACCATGCATGCTTCAGTCGCTAAGTGATAAAATCATGTTTTTATATAATGTCAATTTTCGGTAACAAAACGCAATTTTCTCAAAGGTAGAAGACTGTCCGTGTTAAAATGATGCCTGGTTTCACTGTTGATAGTAGTATGAGTCGTCTACTTCGATGTGTACACGCTTGGTTAAGCGGAATTTTGTAATTAGTAGTGTGTTTCTCATCATAGAAAGCATTTCGTACAGTTAATTTGAAAGTCTTTGAAAACAAGAAACGTTAAAGAACTATTTATTAAATCATATATACTTTTTTTTTCAAATAAAATATCCAAAATATATGTCTATATATTGTTAACATACTTTTCTCCATTTAACATACAAACATTTTCTGAAATAGCTTTGGATCCTGAATTCTTAAAATAATAAATTCGAGTCTATAGTAATTCTGATCGTTTAAAAAGGTTTAGGTTATAGATTTATGCTGTGTAGATTTTATTCCTGACCAGACACACGATAAAGAGACAGATAAACAATTCGATATTTCTTTATATAATGGATTAAACTTAATATTATTTACATTAACATATACATGAATTACATTGCATTCGCCGACATCCCTTTTGTCAGTAAGCCTAGCAACAAACTAGATTGAGGAAACCGTTTGTTCGCTATTTTAAAAAATGTGAAAAAAAGACTACGATTTCTATTTGATAGAACTTCAAAGAAACCTTACACTCTGAACGTAATGGTCGCGCTATCAAGGTTGAGCTGGAGTGCGAGTGAACGATACTGCCTAAAGCTGGTTGAACAGCAGGAAAGTATTTTACAAAGAAAACGCAAACGAAAGTGTTAATCATTGGAAACAATACAATGCGTTCTATTGCCCAAAAATGTTGCAATCGTTTACCCTGCAATTCTTAAGAAAATGCCTGGGATGATAGCATTAAGGGAACATTTCATATGCTACACTACTGTCAAAATAAAACCGTCATACCAAGATGAATTAGCACAAATACATTGAGGATATCAACAAGACTATTGCAAAAAAAATGTGTGAATCTACTTTTTTTGATAGTAACCTACTTACACGTCGCAGTATTCTGTATTGATTCAAAGCCATATTTGCTCATGCATAAAATATTGTTACCAAATCTGGACTCGTAACGTTATCACTAGTTTCTCCTTCTTAGAGAGGGTGCAAACCTACTAGATCTCACATTCATAACAGGGGTCCGATCACTATTGCATCGCATGTATATTGCATCTATGTACCTATTTTACAAACAAGAACCCAAGTTTGCCCAGCTGACCAAACTTGAATCCTTGTACCGGAAAAAATATCCAATAAATAAAACGTTTTTCAGTAAATTGTTTTGTTTTTGCATTTTTGTTGCATTTTTATACACCAAATATAGATATAAATATCACTAAAACATCCGTTTGGTATATGCTTCATTTCGGTACCTTACTTGTCTGCGCGGGTGGCATGTGGGCTGGGATAAACTGCGTCACACACGCACACACACACAATAAATCGAACTTACTAATAGAGATAATAACTTCCGGTAACTACCGGAAAATATCCAGTAAATAAAACGTTGTTTAGTAAATCGTTATTATTTTATTTTTGCATTTTCATACACCAAACATGGATATAAATGACAGGAAAACATCCGGTGGGTCATAAGCTTCATTTCGGTACCTTACTTGCCTGGGTGGGTTGCCTGTAGGGTAAGATAAACCGCGTCCCACACACACACACACAGACAGACATTAGGAAAATTTATAAGAAGATACTTTGAGAATTAACTCTACCGAACTCATAGATCTTGTGCACTCTATACGTAAATAACCCCGAATATCTTGACATACCGTAAAATTACACCATTGCAGTGTAGAAGTCTCTCAATTCTAGACAGCTTTCTATTCTAATAGTTTTTCCCTGGATTTGCTAGATATTGGAATTCTCTCTCAGTGTGAGACTTCCCATGCTGCACTACCATGAATAAATATTGCTATTAGGTTGAAAATAAAGCTCTTGCGTTTGATCTCAAATAATATACTTTTTCAAATAAGTTTTCGTTATAAAACCTTTACATTATATATAATTTTTAAGAACGATTTTCACTCTATCTAACAGTTTAAATTACATTAGTCTTAAAACAATCAGGCCTTCTTTTCAGAACGTTGTATTCAAAATGGAATAAAAGAAAATCCGCAGAATTTTCTTTTTTCAAGTCAAGCACGACTGAAAGCTACCGAAACACCTCGCGATATCAACAAAGCGTTTGATTCAGGAATCACGACTGAACGCACAGCACAATGGTGGTTTAAGAAATTTCCTCCAGAGTCTTGAAAATGATGACCGTAATCTTCGGCCATCGGATGTTGCCAACGACCAATTAAGAGCTTTAGTCGAAGTTAATCAGTTCGAGAACTTGTTTCGAAAGCTGACTTAGCTTATATGACCATTGATAACACTTGAGAGAGAGGGGAAGACAAAAACTTGGTAAACGGGTGCGTTGTAATTTTGTAACCCCACCTCGTTGAAGTTCGTTTCGGGCCCCTGTTTATCTGGAATTCTCAGCTCGTGTCGTCTGATACTTCTCTGAGGGTTGTTACATTGAACCCTCTATGCTGAAAGCGAATATCGAAGTCGCAGACAGGAAGAAAAAACACGTGATACTCTAGTCTACAGAATTGATTTCACAAACTTATATACAAATGTTTTTACAAATATCATTCAGTTCTTATTAAGTTTTTTCAAAGTCTCAACTCTCTTCACAATCAGCGTGAGCCGGGTGGGTATGAGAAGGTAGAGAAGTCCCGTCACCAGGGAATGGCGGTTTCTATACGATCTGTTCTCCCCGAAATCAACAAGCAATCTCTCGAAACTCTCTATTTTCTGACTAATTTTCGCGCGACAGTCGTATATATAGTGAGGTCTGTGGATGGGGTGGAAGTTTCCCCAGCCAATAAGATTTCGCCACGAAATCGAAAGGCCCTAAATTTCTACGTGTGTGCAATTCCCGAATCTGTGATCTGAATTCTACAGACATACTAATTCTCACGATCCGCTAAGGTCAGATGTCAGTTCTGACATCCGACTTTGAGTTCACCAAGGCCAGACAATGTTATGCTTAAAGTTTCCTGTCATACACTTTAGCTGCAAAATACATTTCTCTGGTTTCAAACAATATCTATTTTGACATGAATTACAAAAATATATATTTATATTCTCTATTTTCAATCATCGGGTTATCTGCCGTCACCCGGTAACGATTAGCTATCTCAGCGTAGTTCTAAAGCTGATGAAGGAAAATTATCAAAAGAAACGCTGCTCTGAAGTATCACTCTCCTTTTATGAGGCAACAAGAACGACCCATTTCTCAACTGGGTTGTGACTTGCGATACAAAGTGAGGTTTTACGACAACCATTGGCGCTCAGCTCACTGGTTAGACGCCACTGAAGACCCACGAACTCCCCGAAGCCGAAGTTGCACAAAAATATGGTCCTGCTGCAAAGAAGTACTGTCAACAGTGGATGGAATGCATTCCAAACTTTGACAACACAACAACACCCAATTCTCCTCAACGACAATGCCCGACTGCATTTGCTACACCGATCATGCAGAAATTAAACGAATTGGGCTGCGAACTCTGCCTCATTCGCCATACTTTTAAGACCTACCGACTACTATTTTTCTAAGCATCTCGACAACTTTTTCGGTTAGAAATTCTTCAAAACACTTAATGATAACAAAAAACTTTCATCGACTTCATTGCCTCCAAAACGCAAGATTTTTACGTTACTGCCATGAATACACTTGTTTTGCTTTGGGAAAAGTGTTTTAAATCAGATGGTTCTTTTTTCAACCAATCGTATTTTTTGAGCCGGGATATGTTCATTTGAATTTTAAACTTAAAAACCGCAAAAACCTTCTTGTCAACGTAATACAATATGAGAAAACGCAACGCTGCTCAATTCTCTAAATAGTGTTCCTGTTGATCTAGTGCGAAGTTACAATATGTGGTGTTTGGTGTAAATAAGAGTACGGAAGAAAATAAACTCTTCTCTAAAAGAGTAGTGATTACCCAGCAGCTTAATTCCTTAACTACAGAACATGTACTACACTCTGCGCATGATTTTCGCATTCAAATTTAGATTATTACAATAATTGATTGATATGATGATATAGCTTCGACTTCAAATTCATATATGCAAATGATATTTTAGTAATAGATATACACTCGTATGTATATTCAGCAGACATAAAAATAAACTTCAGTCTTTATTCTGATTTCTAGGAAGAGGAGATGTATAATATATATTAAAATACGTATGTATCAACATCTGCTTGTAAAAAATGCTATTTTGTTTTTGAAGTGAAAAAAATAGCTGTTTTTCTTTTTTCATTCTATCTGAAACTAACCAGCTACTTATTTTGCCGACAGTTCCACGATCGCTTTAACAGCTTTTCTCGATCCGTAAGACACGATCTTATCTACCGAATAGATCAAATAGCATTCCATTATCTAAGAAACCAGCTTTGTTTGGTTCGCAGCACAAATTCAGTCAGCAAGTCGACCATTGCATTTGATTAATCGTTGATAAGCTATCACGTTGTTTTCCTGGGGTATATCTTGGCCTCGAATAACAAGATATAGCACGCATTCGATTTTCCTACTCATCGGGTGAATTTTGATGAAACGAACAGGTTTTTGTGGGTAGAGTAGAAAGTTTTATATAACCTCGCACGTATTCTATTCTATAATACCATAATATTAATCATACATTGAGACCGATATTAGAAGTGGAAATAATTTGTATTTAATAAAAAAAAATGAATGAAACTTATTGAAAATAAATCCATCAACAAATTGGTTGGTTGGCTGGTTGTTTTTGTTTTACGGCATATCAACCCTTTTCAGGTTATTTAATGCCGAATCCAAAGATTTTGAAGAATTTTTTTTAATAGAATATATTTGTTGTTTTCACGTCGGTTTCTATTTAACCCATAGTTTGGACCCTAATAGGTACTACCACTCCTGATCAGAGTGGACCTGGGAGCAATGGTAATTAAAGGGTGGCTCCACACTCCCCAAAGCCCACAAGCTGCAGCCTCACCACTGGATATTGTTTAAGGTCATATCCAGGACCCCCATTGAGGGACTTTTACTCTCTGCGGGGGGGGGGAAGATAGGGCCCGACAAATTGGATAATCGGGTAAGATTTATGAAATTGCCACTATTTATAAACAAGCAACATCCTATCTGCTATCCGAGCAAGTATCCTTGTCTTGAAAAAGTATACAATCGAATTAACAATCTAGTGGGGGATATCATATTTACGTCCTTACAATTTTTTCTCGCAAAAAACATGCTGTTAGCTTTTTTCTACGATGCAATTTCATCCATAGTAAAATCTGCTAGAACTACAGCAAAGAACCCTTCCTATCTCCTTCTCGCACTATTTGTCGCTGTACAAAAAACATTATAACTTTCAATAAAAAAGGTTCCTTTGAACATCCCATTTGTCACTTGATCTAATGATGTGTTAACAATTTCTCCATAGAAAAACATAGAAAGCCGAAATAATATTAGTTTCACAGGGTTATAGAACTTTATATAGTTCAACAATTAAAAAAAATCAAGAACCAATTATCTACATATCTTTAACAGTGGAAATGTCTAGGCGTGTGTGTGTGTGTGAGTGTGTGTGTGTGTGTATTTCCCTACCAAATAATTATGTAAATTTCCTATCTAGAGACTCGAGATTTGATATACGGGGTATTCAGATTTAGAAAAATCATCTTAATCGATTTTCCGCCAGACATTTGGCTGTCAACGGGTCAAAATTCAACGATTTGACCTTTGAACCCACTACCAAACTTCTCCAATAATTTTGAATCTAATACGTGAAATTTCAAATATAGGTTACTTGGACATAGATCAAACTTTTTAATTTGATTCGAGCCAAACAAATAAATAATAAGGGGCCAAAATTTTTTTATCCTCGTCTGAGTTCCAATCTATGCTCCCCCCGCCAAACATTCACGAGAAACACTCGTCTAGCTGAAAATACTATGAATGGTTTTCCCCGCTCTTTATCAATGTCAAAATTTAAACCTAAATTCCATGAACAAAGCTTCTTTCTTAGAACTGCGCAGCTGAGAAACTCTCTTCAGTTTACATGCTTTCCAGCTGACTACAATATGGTTGTCTTCAATTCCAACGGAAACAAGTTCTTGATGAGCCTTTCTTCCTTAAGTAATCTAATTTACCAAATTTGCACTTCTAACGAGTACTATGGTACTCTTTAACCATTATCCTTGAGTGGCCTTGATAGGTGGTGGTTCCTTTGAAAAAATAACCTTGTCTTATTAAAAATGTATACAACTCAAGTGAAAATGTTATATTCAAGAAAATTAAAGCATTAAATGTTATATTCAAGAAAATAGGAAAGTTATATTGCAATGGTTTCTTTCCTTTGTAATACTAAAACATTTTATAACGATATACATTTTACTTAAAGAATATATATATATATGTGTGTGTGTGTGTATATATATATATATATATATATATAGAGAGAGAGAGAGAGAGGGGAGAGAGAGAGAGAAATATACCTATGATTATGTATGCGTGTGTCTGTTTAATTGTAAACGTTCGCATTATTATCTTCACAGTATAGTCTTAAGCTAAGTCTATTGTTCGAGATAAGACAGAACTTCGGTTCCTTACTTTTAAAAGCACAACATTATTTCTAAAAACAAAATAAGACTGATTATAAATCAGGATTAAAGCGAAAGTAAGATCGAAAAAATAGAGATAGATAGAGGAAAAGAGAAAGAGAGTGAGTAAACTAGACTAAAAGGAGGTGGGGAAGATAAGTATATTTATGTTTATTGCTTTAAGATGTGAGGTTTTCATCTTGTTCCCCTGTGTTATCTTCACTTTGTTTTCGAGTTTGTTTATCCTTCTGAGTTGTCGGTTGGTTCTTAAGCGAGAACAAACAGAAAAGCGTCTTGGAAAAACGAGTAAAAAAAGCAGAGTAAGAAAAGAAGCCACGAAAGACTAGCCAGTGTTTGTAACTGTTCTGTTGTCAGTCGTGTAGATAATAATTCCTCTGGCGTTATTTCGAAATGTACTGCGTCACCAGTTTTGTGTAAAATCGTTGTTAAATTTATAACTTCACTTGCCTATTTTAAATTCTTGTATTTCAAATGTATTTAATACGTATTTAACATGCGTTTAATTTATATTAAAATACAAGATTAAATGTAAAGTAAAATAAATATATACTAAATTATATTATATTTTGATCCTCCGACAAAAGGGGGGTTAATCTGTAAATTCGCCCCTGTCCGTTCGTCTGTCCGCAACTTGTCTCAATAACTACGCCTTGGAATTTTTGGAAATTGTGCACAAACATTAAACACGATATGATTAAAAAATTAACAGAGCAGATTTTCCGGGAATATTCCGGTTGCACCCCTTAGGGGTTCCTTTCTGGTTGAATTGCTTAAATTGAGACTTTTGTACTAATTAAAAAATAACGCTTTGGATTTTTATAAAACTTTCTGAAAAAAGTGTATAGAATTCTCGTGTTAATTTCTGTTAGCCTAACGGTAACGTCTAAGCCAATAGGGTCAAAGGTTGAGTTAGTAGGTTGGTTTGAATTTTCGACGATCAGTAATCCCTTCTTGCACTGATGGTTGGGAAAGCATAAAACATTAGTGTATGTAGGTATAAAATAATTATTAATATATCGATTTTTGTTTAATTTTATTTCATTAGAAATTCTCAGAAATCCAGAGGGATCCCTTAATGGGGCTTAACATTTGATCTCTTTATGAGAAACATACATATCCGATTATTCCATAAAAATTCTCTTTTACCTCATAAAATTTTCTCACACGTTGCTATAGTATATCAGTATTAAGGCGCATTAGTCTTCCTGGATACCAGAACAAAAATTCATGTAGTCTTGTGTTGTATTCTGCTTTATGATGAGACTTAAGGGGACATCATTTGGAGAAAATGCACTATTCTTTGTAAAAGCCAATATAAGTTACCCATGCCGGAGTTATCTTATTTTAGCCAATAATATGAATTAGATTATTTAGTCAGGGTTTACCTGTCTAGAAAATATACTAACAAATCTACGTGCAATGTACGCATTTAAGTTCTATCCAAGTAGACATTCATATTCCCTCCAGTAGTCATTAAATTTCTCATTAGGTATTCAAGTTCTCTTCAGTAGGCTTTCAAGTTATGCCAGTGTGTAATCGCAATGTAAAACTGTCCGTTTTTTGTTTTGTTTTTCAAATCCTCTAACTTCTATTAAACATTTTCAACTGTTTTGTCCATGTTTTCTGCAAAAGTTCCAATCAAACTTCATAATGGCATGTTTATAAAACACGGCGGGTTTTCTTCCATAGAATAATTCAGCACAATGTTACGCATCATATTGTATTCAGCACATTTCAGATGTATAAAAAAAGCATTTGCAAAATTCCAAATAATGTTCTTTTTTGTGATTAATGCATTATATTGGTTTAGAGAAAATATAAACACACGATATTTAGCATATTCAACAACATATTCTTTCTTGTAGTTGGCTGAACTGCAATGGTATATTTTTCCGACTAAACAGTGTTTAAACTATTACTGAATTCAATGTGACAATAACCAGTATAGTCCCTTATTACATAATATCCTAATGTATTACACCTTCCGTTCTATTTTTAGAGTTTGCAGGATGATAAACATCACAACGCCTCCACTTGACTGCGATAACTCGCGAACATCTTTTAACTGACTATTTCAAAATACGTTTGTCTTATTACATGATTTATAGCCACGGCTAAACAAATTGATGAATAAACAAGTAATTGTTGTTTTTAAAACACATTAAATTTCATCAAAATCCATTATTTTTGAGAAAGTTTTTTTTTTTCTAAGAGATAAAAGCTTAAATTTTTGTCATATAAAAAGTAGGATAATATAACATTTTTCTACGAAGCTTAATAGACTTTTCAATTTAAATTTAAAAAACGACATACCATTCACCGCCATTTTTTTCTCGATCGAGGAAACATGAAAGCATATTTTTTAAAAGTTTTTCATTCAAATAATTTGTTATAGTCTGAATAAGATTTAGGATAATTTGCTATAAGAATATGCAAAAGTATTATATGTACCTAAATTTCAAATAATTCAATCGTTTTATATCTATTAGATTTGCATTGCGAAATTAAACAAGGTCGATAGTTATTAGTCGTGTGCTCTCGCGTAATAAATGAATGAGTGAATGTAGGATTGGCATGAAATTCTTAAAGATAAACTAAAATGACCGAAAAATGGGCTGAAATGACTTAAATAAATAACATTAAAATGACTTAGAATAACTTTAATGAACTTAAGGATGAATTGAATGACATTAAGGATGGCTTAAATGCTCAAAACATAACTGGAATCCTTCAAACACAATTGAATGATCTGGAGAATGACTTGAATTGCTTTGAGACTGACTGGTTGTAAAGTGTGTGACAATTTTACATTCAATTAATACAGAAAAGTGGTCCACCATTTTATATCACAATAAGTACAGCATGTAGTAAGAACAGATACTACACTTTGACCTGAGCCAAAAGGCCATGAAAAGAGTACTTATTGGTTATCCCACCGAGCAAATTGGGCACAAAGCCGATTTTTAATGTAAGAAGTGTGTGTTTATTTGCTTCCCCACCGAGCAAATAAGGTACGAGGCGTATTTTTAATGTGAGAAGTGAAGGGGAAATGGGGACCAACTCTCCAGGGAGTGGGAGAGCTGGATAGTGACAATTGGTATGAAGGGTTTCCCCTACTTTGACAAAGGTATTACATGTGAGGTAATCCCCACATATGGTCTTTGCTTGCAGTATCTGCCGAAACAGATACTACATTTGGATCTTGGCCAAAAGGCCAAGAAAAGTTGTATTTATTTGCTCCGCCACAGAGCAAATTAGGCGCAACGCCGATTTTTAATGTGAGGAGTGAAGGGGAAATAAGGACCAACTCCACGAGGAGTAGGGAAGCTAGATAATGACAATTGGTATGAAGGGTTGCCCCTAGATTGACCAAGGTCTTATATGTGGGGTCGGTATTTATTTGCTCTTCCACCAAGCAAATTAGGCACAAGGCCGATTTTTAATGTGAGGTGTGAAGGGGAAATGGGGACCAACTCCCCAAGGAGTAGGGGAACTGGATAGTGACAATTGGTATGAAGGGTTGGTATTTATTTGCTCCCCCATCGAGCAAATTAGGCACAAGGCCGTTTCGTTTTGAGTTTGGTTAATAGCTGTCGTAAAAAATCTCATCTACAGAACTAAACGTAATTCCCCCACTAACGAAATATTCTAAAAATCACTTTCGAACCTAAAACAAACTTTAATTAATAATGGCTTCCCAAACTACATAGTTGACCAGCAGATTTGAGGAGTGAAGGGAGGGGGAAGGGAAAAAGGGGACCAGCTCCTGGGAGGTGGGAAATGGGAGCTGGTTAATGGTCAGGCATGTGGGGTTGCCCCCACATCTGGTCTTTGCTAGTCATAGCTTGCAGTATCTGCCGGAACAGATGGTATTTATTTGCTCCCCCACCGAGCAAATTAGGCACAAGGCCGATTTTTAATGTGAGGAGTGATGGGAGGGGGAAGGGAAAATGGGGACCATCTCCCGAGAGGTGGGAAATGGGAGCTGGTTAAAGGTCAGGCATGTGGGGTTGCCCCCACATCTGGTCTTTGCTAGTCATAGCTAGTCATAGCTTGCAGTATCTGCCGGAACAGATGGTATTTATTTGCTCCCCCACCGAGCAAATTAGGCACAAGGCCGATTTTTAATGTGAGGAGTGAAGGGAGGGGGAAGGGGAAAAGGGGACCAGCTCCCGAGAGGTGGGAAAAGGGAGCTGGTTAAAGGTCAGGCATGTGGGGTTGCCCCCACATCTGGTCTTTGCTAGTCATAGCTTGTCATAGCTTGCAGTATCTGCCGGAACAGATACTACACTTTGATCCGAGCCCGAAGGCCAAAGAAAGATTATTGCAACCAGATGGTATTTATTTGCTCCCCCACCAAGCAAATTAGGCACAAGGCCGACTTTTAATGTGAGGAGTGAAGGGAGGGGGAAGGGAAAAAGGGGGCCACCTCCCGAGAGGTGGGAAATGGGAGCTGGTTAAAGGTCAAGCATGTGGGGTTGCCCCCACATCTGGTCTTTGCTAGTCATAGCTTGCAGTATCTGCCGGAACAGATGGTATTTATTTGCTCCCCCACCGAGCAAATTAGGCACAAGGCCGATTTTTAATGTGAGGAGTGAAGGGAGGGGGAAGGGAAAAAGGGGACCATCTCCCGAGAGGTGGGAAATGGGAGCTGGTTAATGGTCAGGCATGTGGGGTTGCCCCCACATCTGGTCTTTGCTAGTCATAGCTAGTCATAGCTTGCAGCATCTGCCGGAACAGATGCTACACTTTGATCCGAGCCCGAAGGCCAAGGAAAGATCATTGTAACCAGATGCATGAGAATTACAAATTAGACGAAAAAATAATAAAAGATATTATACACAAACATGTAACCACAGAAAAAACACTCTAAAGTAAGATTTATTATTTATTACAAAAAATTTAAAACTAGCCAATTATTAATAAAAAAAAAATAACCCTACATCCGATGGCAATATGCTGAAAACTAGAAATGCCGTGTACATCTTTAAATTTCCCATAGGAGAACGCGTCTCCAAAAATAATTCGTACATTGGCATGGCTCAAACCAGCATCTCCCGTCGTTTAACATGTCACCTGTATTCCCCGAATAGCTCAATCTGTTAGCACCTCATAGCACACCATACCCCTAAAATGAGTTTAGAGACATATTAATAAATAACACGGCCATTTTAACTGTCTCATATTGCGAGGTGCGCCTCCCGATCTTAATCCACATTAAAAAAACAACAATTAACCAACCATTAACCAGACTCAAAACGAAACGGAGGGCACGCTCAAGTGCTTTTGAGTATTTAAATGATTTTAAGCGAGTTTACTCGCCTTTTAATCATCTTTTAATCGTCTTTTCATTTCATCTCGCTATTTTCATTTTTCAATTTCATTTTTTACTTTTTACTACTCGCCTGAGGGTGACCAATGGAGGTCGAAAACGTTCGCGATTATGAGAAATTTCTTTTTTCACTCGGAAAAAACGTTCGGAAAATGGTCCGACAAAGAGAAAAGGAGGGTTACAAGAAAGACAAGCGAGAGTTATCTGTGCTATTTAATGAAGCATGCATATATATATATATATATATATATATATATATATATATATATATATATATATATATATATATATTGAATAGTCATCTCTCTTGATTCACAGACGCAACAAGTATTTTAAACACCAGCTGATTTATTTTAACGTTCTCCTAACGTCATTTTTTGTTCTATATTTCACGGTATCACGTGGCAAACTCTATAACTGCTTTTCCAATTTTGAACACTCTTCCGCTGCCTTCTCTTGAAAAAGGACTAATAGGTCTGAAATATATTGAGATTTATAACACCATTGAATACAACAGAAAAAAATTACTGTCGTTTAGAGTTAAAATTTGTATGAAAAAGAAAAGACAAACAACAAAAAAAAGAAATGTATTTCTTTTGTTTTCATTTAATTTTACTCTATATAAAAAAAATCTCGAATTGTTCTTGGCTTTTAATTTTACCTCATAATTTTCTTCAACAATGCTTCAAGCAAACTACAATCTACTTATATATATATATATATGTATATAACTTATTCATTTACTCACATAAAATGAATATACGAAAGTATAGATTTATGCGTAAACTTGAAGTATTTGCTTCGAAAGTGCTCAATACGTAGGAAGAGCTAGTTAATAATTTATAAATAAATATATATATATATATATATATATATATATAGACAGTATTTCCTACAAAACTCTCGAAGTAAAACAGTGATGAGGCGGGTCAGTACTAGATGGACAACCATGTTATGAATGCTAAGCATGACACGTGGTGAAAACACTTAATGCATCTAATGTAACAGTTGGCTACCATAGTTGAAATTAAAAAAAAAGAAGAAATTTTCGAAAGAAATTATCATATTTTTAGCAAATGTGCATTTATTTACGATATTTTCTTTTTTTTTTGTATCGTTTCGTCAAAGAATTTTGTATTTCATGGTGTATTAGCCATATATGTCTCACTAAAAGAAAATTAATAATTTATTTTCTAAGATTTTAAAGTAGTGTTTTGCCGGAAAATAATGCATATATACATATATATATATATATATATATATATATATATATATATATATATATATTGCTTATCTAAAAATAATTATTATTAATATATTCAATGAAATTTCACACTTCAATACACAATAGATTAAAAATATAACACATTAAAAATTCGGATTTCCCATCAAATCTGATACATGCGCAGTTGTTTTTTTTATTATTATTTTTGTTTAAACTAAGAAATTCACTCTCCACACAATCCAGTCTATTTTCCTCAGTTTCAGCTAATCATTGTAAGAGGGTTCATAAGCAGAACATATATATATATATATATATATATATATATATATATATATATATATATATATATATCGATTATGAAAATACACCAAAATAAACTTCATCCTCTATTAATACTCCATGAAAATGTCGTATTGATGAATAAGTCCTTGATTTTTTGTAGATTTTTAAATACTTGGTCCAGCTTTTCGTTTTGTCTAATGATTTAATTCGACCATTCAGCTCCTTTATTGTCCCAGTACTCATACCGTTTCTAACACTAAATCTTCTTTCATGTCTGTGTCAAATTAAGTTAAACATGAGACGTATATATATATATATATATATATATATATATATATATATATATATATATATATATATATATATATATAACTACTTAATTTACTCATATGAAATAAATATACGAAAGTATAGATTTATATGTAAACTTTAAGTATTTACTTCAAAATTGCTCAATACGTAAGTAGAGCTAGTTATATATATATATATATATATATAACTAGCTCTACAAAAGTGCTCAAAACGTAGGTAGAGCTAGTAAGTAAGTCATCAAATGTATATGGTGATTAAGCTACACTGAATATTCCGCGTTTAATCCACTTTAGGACTCTTCGGGCAGTGTAGTTTTATGGCTATATACATGTTATAACTTGCGATATATATAATATACTATAAAGTTGAATGGCTGTGTTTGTGTCTGGTCACGAATAGGCTCCTATATGGTTGACTATTTAAAAAAAGAACTTTTACATATAATGATAGAAGATGTATCGAGACACAGGAACGGGTATGTTTGATCTGGAAGAACGGTGGTGCATTTAAATTGTGGAGTCTGCGTTCGCGCCTGGTCGACTAAGTATGGAAATAAAAAATATTGGAATTAAAAAAAAAACGTTTACAAATGTTTTTGATATAGATGGACATAAGAATACTTTGATAAGTATGTTTTAACTTAAATAGGGATGTTTTAACTTAAATAGGGATGGTATCATACAATTGCGAGGTCTGCCTTCGCACCTGGCTTCCATAGAATGGTAATAGGAACAAACTTTAATAAATACTGTTCATATCTACCTGCGTAAGTATACTTTGATAATTATGTTTCAGTTTGAAGAAATATGGTATAATAAAATTATGAGGTGTTCGTTCGCACCTAACCTCCACAGAATAGAAATATGTCACAAAGTTTAACAAGGTTTTTTAATATAAATCCACATAATATTGTGATAAGTGTTTCAGTGTGAACCAGTATGGTATAATAAATTATGGGGTTTATCATACTTTCGTAAATCAGAATCCATTTTCTGTAGGCTGTTTTAAACCCAGTCAACGACGGGCACTTTTGCTAGTATACATATATATATATATATATATGTATGTATATATATATGTATGTATGTATGTATGTATGTATATATATATGTATGTATGTATATATATGTATGTATGTATGTATATGTATGTATGTATGTATATATATATGTATGTATGTATATATATATATGTATGTATATATATATGTATGTACATATGTATATATATATATATATATATATATATATATATATATATATATATATCGATCATGAGAGCCGAGAATATTTTTCCTCGTGAATTAAACAAACGGTTCAGTTAGAAATTATGTACACATTCCCGTGTTCGAAATAAAAATCCCCAACTCCTCAAAGACTACGTGGAGAAGATCGGAGGTTGCATCGGTTGATAAATTGTGAGAATAACAATCAAGATAACAAAAGCAATCCAAATGATCTAAATAAAAAAAAACAACAAATATCTCATTAAAACAATAGATCGAAGAGGATTAGAATGTAATGCAACCAACGCTATATTCCACGGCGATATTAAGTTCGCCAGTCTCTAAACTTCATCTCAGGAGCATTTGCTGTAGCATTTCACCAGAGGTAGAATAAATACTTATTTTAGTTAAGTATATATCATCAGCCTTTATTTGTTAGGACATTTTCATCTTTCTACTGTTTTCTCTATTTATTACCGAATTAGCATTCCGACGAGATATGACACCAACATTTTATTGCTTTATTCATTTGAGCGTGAAATATATTAAATGCTTTCCTTTTTTATTACACAAGATTTGAAGCCCAGTATTATCGCGCAAATGCAATGCCTATAAATCCTTATTAATGAAACAATATTTTCCACCTTAGATATTAGTCCTAAATAAATTATACCATCGTATATTTCTGCAATTCCCGTATTCAACAATCAGCAATAACACACAAATACACACACAAAAACACACGCACACACACATATATACAAACCAATGATGCTAATAATAATGTTAGTACTAGGTCGTTACATTAATAAGCATATGGCTTGTGATATAGTAATTCTATCACATATATTTTGTTTTTATTTTATATATATATATATATATATATATATATGAATAAAAACACAAGGTATGGGATATCATTATTATATCACAAGCCATAAGGATAAGTATTGCCTGAGGAATACTTGATAGGGATATCTGAAATGGTCCGAATTATCGGGTTTGAAACAGACGGTACCAATTACTTGTCCCATCTCTCTCTCTCTCTCTCTCTCTATATATATATATATATATATATATATATATATATATATATATATATATATATATATATATATATATATATATATATATATATATATACATACAATTTCAGGAGATTGAAGAAATTATTATAGATATGTAAATCAATCCGTCACGCGCTTTACCGATGAGCATTATAAAAGGGTGTTTTAATATATATATATATATATATATATATATATATATATACATATATATATATATATATTGCCAGAAACTACACAGAGCTTATATACATCACGCTGACTGCTATTCGAAACCTGAGTTCTAACAGAAGCGACAAAATACACTACGAATGTTCATATTTCCGGGATTAATGGCATGTAAAATTATTGTCAACTCTTTTACAATTAAAATAAAAGTAAAAAAAAATATGATTAGAAGTTATATTATGTGTTAAATAATATGCCAGAGAATCTCGAAAATATGCAAAATATTTAAATGACAACTTTTATATTATATGGTACGTGAATATAAAATAGGTTGTGCTTCCATATCGATTCTCGTCTAAATTTTTCTACGGAATTTTGCTTCATCAAAAATTATATATATAACCATGGGATTATGTATTGCTACTTTGACTTGTTTTCCGCATAGAATAAAAATCTAAGCAACACGGTTTAGACTTTTATTTGATATACACAAAGTAAAATAAGACCAGCGCAGCGGAGCTACCTCTCCCCCCTCTCTCTCTCTCTCAATCGGTTTCAATTGAAGGAGTGTCATCGAGTCCAGGGAACCTAAACATATAAATTTGCTATCATTGTTAAGAATAGAAAGCATTTTTGCAATGTAGTCTTGACGGTCAAGGATAACTACACCGTTGCCTTTATCTGAGCGAGAAATGTAAATCTCATTATTGCATTTTAATTGCTTAGCCGCAATGAAATGATTACTTTGCCAAATAAAATGGCGAGCAGAAATATTGCATTGACTGAATTTATTGGCTAATTCAGTCAAGCGAGATTTAACAATATTTAAGTTGTCCCCCGAACCATTATTTTTTATTTGTGAAAATAAAATCTCAAATTCACTAAGAGTTTGAGTTACGTCAATCTGGCGAGGAGGGACACAACATTCGTCCCCTAGACAACACAAACGTATCGACTTCTGACAATTTGAATTTAGAGAAATTAAATATATGCTGATCCGAGAATGAAGGCTCGCCAAATTTATTTTTAATCAAAAGGTTTAAGAAATTAGTAAATTTTTGATTATTTGTATGACGACACTTAACATCCTTGGCTGAAAGTAGCTTAGAAAATCGAAGTTTATCAAATGGAGACAACGTTTTCCAAGCGAGAGTCCAAACCGAGTAATGTTTACTCTGTAAGCTAAGAAGTACATCAGAATAAAATGTTATTTTGTCTTTTAAAAAGGCCACCGTAAGGTTCTAAGAATTCCTACATTTAATCTTGGAAATGCGTCTACAGATATAGCCCGGTGCAACATGATTCGATAGACATCCACGAAGGAACTTGATTTTACATTTGATGGAGGTGATCTTGTTTCTCAGGTGAATTATATTATTTACCGAATTAATGAAGTTTTTGCCATAATGGTTCAATAAATGCGATATAACTTTATTGATTGGCAAAATTTTAGAATAATTTTTTAATCGACTTATTTATTTTATTGAATTGTACATATAACTTGCCTCATTATATATATATATATATACATATATACATATATATATATATATATATATATATATATATATATATATATATATATATATATATATATATATATATATTCTTTTCCTCAACCCGGTTTCCATTTTTTTAGTTGATTGAATTTACGCGATGGTTCACTTTTTTATAATATATATATATATATATATATATATATATATATATATATATACACATATATATACATATATATACATATATATATATATATATATATATGCACGCATTTTATAAACTCCTGAACGAGTAAAACTTATTATGAATTTTGAAATAAAGATGCTCGTCATAATGAGCAATAATATGTAAATTGTATTAACTTTTCTTCCCTTAGTTTATCATGATGTTCGTGCATAATATTTTCGTAATTTTACAATGGGTCAAATTGTGATTCATATGCTCATTATGAAATGTTCAATGTTTTTCAGTACCTTATTCAGTTGAAATGCCAGATATATTCTTTTCTAATATAATACATGTAGCTAATTATTTCATAAAATTCACATTTATTCATCATTTCTTAATCACATATGTATTTTCTTCAAGCAATGCTAGGTGAGGCTGCTAGTTTTATTGCAAAATTTACTCTGTAAGGTGTTGTAATTATTGCTACGTCTATTTAATAATATGTGGATGTTTTCAACAGTAATTTCATAAACGCATCTGGTTAAATGCAATAGAAGTTCCACACTTATCATTAAGTGTAGAAAATGAGATTTTTTTTTATATTGAAGATAACGATTAATTTCACATAGTTAAGTTTATCCATGTTAGAAACGAAATTACATAGGACATTTTGATGAATAAGATACAGTTTATCTCTGCCAACGGCAGAAATTGCTTCATTATCAAATTACAGAATTTGGAGATGTTACTTCAGCGAGGAGGGAAGAAAACGGGCTTTGTTGCCTAAAAAGTTACATTATTTTAAAAATATTGAAACTCCTATATTCTCGTTTCAATTTATTTCACTAACAGTAGTATACATGTAATTACTGAATAAATTGCTGTACCAAATAAGGATATCTACATAACACCCGGTTAATATATTCTTTATTAAACACATTTCTATGAAACTTATTTATTATTTAAAGAGAGTAGATACTGTCGCTTGGTTTTATTCCAAACAGCATTCTGTCTATCTCGCTTCTCGTATTTTGTTATTTACTCTTCATATTCAATGATAGATGTTGCTGACAAATGGGGAAGTATTGCTATAGTCTGCATCCAAATCTATTAATATGAAATTAGTTATTGATTATCTTTTATCTCAAGGTGGTATTTATGTTTTTACTCTTTATATCAAGTCGCTCCATTTTTTTAATCTAGACTTTTAATTTCATTGAATTATATAAGTTTCCAAATAAACCATCACTGTTTTATCAACCTTGTTTTCAGTGAGGTACATCATGAATCAGTTATTATTCTCATTTGTGGAAAATGGATATAGCAGATGCTGTATATCGAACGATACGTCCATAGTGATTGAGCCAATTAGTATATGCATTTCATTATCACCCAGATCTGCAAAACCGAACCTTTCCCGAATGTGGCAACGGGCAGCACGTTAAACGTTAAACAAAATAGAGATATTAGCAGATAACGAATGATGCCAGGTTTTCCGTGCTAATTGAAAACGAGGGCTTCCAAATCAGTCTCAATGCTAAACTTGTACGGAGGAGGAATCCCAATAATGTAAGAAGGTATTGATTATCAGGGTACAATATATCACTTTGTTATCTTTGGCCGTGCGCGTCTACGTCTAGATTTGATAGGAAGTTAACTAAAGAACACAATATTTGGCTAAAAGTATATTAGCCACTGCCTTGTGGGCCGCTTTCTCCAAAATAAAACTTTAATGAAAACTCTAACTATAGGTCTACTTGTATTTTTTCTTCACAAAACGAAACTTATTTTCGAACAACCACTAAACGTAATAGCAACGATAAAGAAGAGAAGAAAACACTATTAAAATAGGGGAAAGTAAACAGATCCCGATTAAATACAAACACATAGGGTGGATGCATGAAAAGAACATTGTTTATTAAAAATCTTAAATCAATAGTGATAATCTTGTCACTTGCTACCGATGAGAGATCGACTCTACAACTCCTTGACTTACCTATCTTTTCAATCCTTTTGAAGTTTATATGTTACATCCATTACCATTTCTGTTTCTCGGAAAATTGTTTAACCAATATAAACAATTTCTTACGTCAGATGCTATTATTATTACTACATATGTAGTATCAAACCATTAATGAAATAATATTCATATATTTGCGCTAGTGAATCTGTGTCAAATTTGATGGGTTTGATTAATTGTAGAAACATATCACTAAGTTGGCTTGTTCCACATTTTCGTTTTCACTGAGCCCTCTTTCTCACGGACATGATTTTGCTCGTCTCAGTCATGTTTTTTTACAATTACCATTATTGCTAGTGTAATTTAGAATTTCCTGATCTATTCTCTGCTTCATTTGCTTCGGCTCGTTTGACTCGTTGTTCGTGTTTTATCAAATCGTTGTTTTAATGCCTCATTTATAGATAGTTTGGGAGTGTTCTTACGGAGGTTTTGTATCAGATCACCACCGTGGAATATCAAAAATGAATAATCGATTACATAGATGGGTTTGCCTATGACTCAAGTTTATATTTTATACAGCGTAACATCTCAGATACATTCGAGACAGTATATCACCTCACAAGCACAAAATGACCGGCGATAAAAATCAGGAGTGTTCGAAATTAATGTTTTCTATTTGGAGCAAAATTGGACATGGTACTTAACGTTTGTATTTTAAATTACAAGTGAAGCAATTATGTAAATTCAATTTCGTTTTAAAGTAACTATATGTATATTTCTGTATGTATATGTATAATATATATGTATATATATATATGTATGTATATATATACATACATTTAAAAGAGATTAGAGCAATAGTCTAAAGAGCAGAGTGTATTTAAATGTAATAGTGAAATTACTAGTTTAATTAAAATGCAGGAAAGAAATAGTGCTCGTTGTAATTTAGATATATAATAAGCTCGTTAGTTAAATATATAAACATTATTAATCACATTACTAAATATATATATATATATATATATATATATATATATATTTAGTAATGTGATTAATAATTTTTATATATATACCAGAAAAGATATTCGCGCTTCGCATGGAATTTGCTGTACTCTCGGGTACCCGCTCCGCTGGCACGCTAACAGTAAGTAGATGTTGTGAGAGCAACTATCGCTTAAGAGGATTAAAACATTTTAACTACATAGCAAACAAGGAAATTTGAATATTGATTTGAAACTACTTGCTAAACTATTTAAAACTACACGCTAAACTATGAAATTTAATACGTTGTTGAGGGACATGGATGGATGAGGGTAATTTGATGAAAAAATTTCAAATAATTTTGACCTGCGCCATAATAGCGGCCTTTGAGATGCTGGCAAAAGCCTACTGTGTGTGCACCATCCTAGGCAGTGGTAATTTATGAAGAGCGACACTAAATATGAGAAAAAAGCATTTCGCCCTGACCTTGAAAATGGTGTAGATAGTCTTATGTCGGAGAATATCATCATGCCATGTTTGGTCTTGATTTCACAGTGGTGAGGGCTATAGGAAAGTATATATATATATATATATATATATATATATATATATATATATATATATATATATATATATGTATGTATAAACTTGACCGTTTATCTTTACCTTGGAATATTGTGTAAACGATTCCGAAGTGGAGGAACAATACACATGCCAGTGGTATTGGCTGTGGACACATTGTACACAGAGACACACCCGCCCCCACTATATATATGTTTGTGTTTGTGTGTGCGTTTGTGTGTGTAAAATAACATTGTCTGTGTGTGTGTCTGGGCCGATATTTTTTAATTTCGCACAAATGTGTCTTGAACTGTGTCTTGTAGAGTTCTTATGTAAGTCTTGTGATGTAATGCCCTGATAAGTACCGGAATTCAATAATCGAAAAATTAGATAAAAGAAGTGTTTGAGTTTGAGCTAATTTAACTATTTTATACAGATTAACACGCAATTGTTTTGTGAATGTTATATATGCACGAGCAGAAAGGGCACCGCGACTGGAATAAATTGTAGCTTCTTTGAAAGGACAAGTGTGCATTGTAAATGAACGCTTTACAGTACAATTGGACAACGCTAATTAACTCTTGTATCTCAACTTTAATCTAAACTATTATATAAAAATAATATTTTTATAATGTATATGTAATTATATATATATATAAATATTTGACATATGTGTAAATATTTTAATATTAAATATTTCTGTATATGTGTGTGTATATATATATATATGTATATATATGTGTGTGTGTTTTTGTATCTGCATGTGTTTTAGTATGCACATGTATAATATACATATATATATATATACGTGTATATACATATAATATATATATATGTGTGCATATATATATATATGTGTATATATATATTGTAGACCGTGCTAAGGGTTACAAATGAAAGAAACCACAAGTAGTGTTAAGTGTATAAAATATAATATGTATTTATCATAAAAAATACAGCAGCCACTGAAGTGGTATGAGAGGAACGTGTTCGTAGCATACGGTTAAACATGTATGTTTAGTTAGCCCGTCGGCCCCGGTCTTGGCATTATCTACTATCAAGGCCTTATTTGGGGTCCGACGCAGCTTAGGTACCAGGGCCAGTAGGGGAAGTGAGGTGTGCGGTGGTCTTTGCTAAGCTAAGCTAGACTTGCATGAAAACAAGTACTTTATTAGTTTATTCCTACGCTAGAATCACTGCCTCGCCACGTTTCTGCGGACATACAGCCTTCCTCCCTTCAACAGAAGTTTAAACAGAAGGCGCTCTAAAGTCTTACAGCGGTCCGCAAGCAGGGGAAGAAGAGACAAGCGGTAAAGAATCAGCGGAAACACATAAGTAGCATATTCCTCTGAATCCAAGTCTCTACCGATGACTCGACCTTCGTTTGTACCTCCGACCAATTTTTGTCCAGCTGGAGGCCAGCCCCGAACACCACTCCGAGGATCTTAACCGGGTCATCCGTTCAGCCGAACGCACCTGGAACCGAGTTTACCCCGGTCCAGGCGGCCAACCCTAGGGCAGCGGATTTGCTGCGATTGATTATGGCCCCTGTGACAACTTCATACTCAGCGATCGCCTCCATCACCGGGCTAATATCGCTTCGTCGCGCAACGAATACAGCGTGCGCGGATACCCTGGCAAATTTGCCGCCAGGAAGAGCTATGCCACTCAGGACTGGTCTCGTCGCCTCGTTCCTTAATTTGCGAAGGAAGAGCTCCAACGCCAGATCATATAACAGAGGCAACAGCGGACAACCCTGGCGCACCGACCGAGAGACCCCAAAGAGCTCCGACAACCTACCATTTAATTTCACTACTACCACGCAATCACGATAGACCCACTTGAGACTCACTTGCTGATGTCCGAGCCAAAGCCGGCGGTCTCTATAACAGATTCCAAGAAACCATAGTCAACCCTATGGAACGCCTTGGACTGATCTAAATTGATCAGCGCAGCTTCCGTGTCGGCTTTTAAACCCTCTATGATCGTGCGCATCAAGTGCAAGTTGTTTTCAATCGATCGACCCTTCACACCGTAGTTCTGATCCGGCTCAACCAAGTCACCGATAACAACCTGCAGTCGGTTTGCAAGAACGCGGGACAAAATCTTCAACTCTGTGTTTAGCAGAGTGATGGGCTATCTAGATCCCCCCATACCGTTCTCCCTTCTTCAGAAGCGTGACCACTCCTTTGGTAACCTGCCTAGGGACCGAGCCCTGCGCAAACCAGAGGTTAAACACGCCCTTCAGAAGGGGCACAACATGGGCGACAGCCTCAACAACAGTTTGTAGGGCAGACCATCGAGCCCTGGATATTTGTTATAACCAACCTGCTTCAATGCAGTAATGATCTCATGCTCCGTAACCATCCCCCCGCAGCTAGCCCTTGGGCTGCAGCATGGCGGGACAAGCTAGCTAAATGGCTGCTAAACTCCTGGCCGCGGAATCTGGGTAGTTGAGTGAAGCGTTCCTCCAAAAGTTGTCGAAACCCGTTTAAAATCTCTCGTGCTGATACGAGATGTGTGCCCTTCTAGATTTTTCACCTACCGAATGGACCCGTCCGAGCCGTGTCTTAGGGTGGCCCCACGCACAACAGCGTCAATTTTTACGGCTTCGTTGGAAACTCTTTTTAACCTAGCTCTAACTACTTGACCCGCATGTCGCTTGCTAGTCAAGCGGTCCAGGTCCCCCTTAACTAGTGCTAGCTCTAGGGGATCCCCCTTTGCTACCGCCCGAGTAAGCCTATCCTCTAGGGGCCTTTTCGTCCGAGCCCTAGTTAACGCGAGGTGTTGGCTATATTGGACGCAAAAGTGCCTAATGGTAGCCTAAAGTCTAAGCTACCATCTACTCCCGGTAACCGCCCCACTCACTCCCGCTTAATTAATGTTGTCAGCTGCTGCCGGAAGTCTTCCGACTCCAACAAGGAGGCGTTCAACTTCCAGTAGCCATCTAATCTAGGCCTATTACCTAACTTCAAACGAGCCATAACTAGTTTGTGATCCGAATGACCTAGCCAGTGGAACCTAGGAAAAGATAAGAAATCTATGTCGCCTCTTTTAACTAACATCCTATCCAAGTAAGTACTTGGACGCGAAGCCATATGATTTTGCCACGTCCACATGTCCCTCCCCGGGTTATTTAGTCGGAATCTGTCGACAAGATCGAACGCTGCTTTCACACCTCTTCGACCCTCTATCCCCCTCAACCTTATCTATCTTGGGGTCCAGGATGGCATTCCAGTCCCCCATTAACACTACCAGCTCCGGATCCGAAGAGAGAAACACCTCCACCCGCCGAAAAAATGAACCCCTCTCGCTGCAGACGTTAAGTGCATAAACTGACACGATCCGGAACTCGCCGCTTTTAACGGCAACATCGACCACGACCAACCTCCCATGAGTGTCCGTGTGGACAACGGTAACCGTTGCAGACAGGGTGCGACTCACTAGAACAGAAATACCACAGCTACGGAAATTGTCATATGCAGAGTAAACGTCAAAACCGTTTAACAGCACACAATAATCCCTGGCCCCAACAAAGTGGGTCTCCTGTAATGTAGCTAGGTCTACCTCAAGGGCAACGAGATCCCTCAGCATACGAACAGCCTTGCTTCGGGATATGATGCCCCTCGCATTAAAACTAGCTAGGTTTATGCCCGTGGCCATTATTCCCTAACTAGTAGTATTCGTCTCAGATGGGTCTGAAATCTTCGGGAGTAAGTCCGTCGAAGGTCTGGCCGAGACTGCCCATAAGCAGGTCGGACGTAAGTCGTCCGTCTCGTGCTAGACCTTCGACGTTCAAGGGGAACATCACTTTTAGTGCCCTATAAAAGGAGGGATGAACATAAATAGGGACCTTTCCTTCACATTTTTTGGCGATTTGCGCCAGTGATGGTGCTCCACGTCCATGAGCCTGAAGACCTGAAACATCGTTTTTCCAGCCTCCAACATCCTCCACAAAGCCTTGGCACGTCCTCCCTTTTTTGGCCTTACGAACGTTATGAGGTTCGGAGCGTCAGGGAAGTTCCTCATATCCGCTACCTCCTTCTCGTCGACGTTTGCGAGCTTTCGAGGCTTTTAAGGAATTCTTTCTGCCGCCCATTGAGGTTGCCGCTCACTTGGTCACAATCTACCTCGCAAAGACGCTCCCCCAACCAGAACAGATACTTCCTGGTTCTCTCCATTCTGTGGAGCTCCTTTTCTTGGTCTCTTTTGTCCTCTGTAACTTCTACTACCATTTTAGTGATGGAAGCTTCCTCATGCTGCTCCGGGGTGTTGAATAGAGGGGGGTAGTTGAATCTCTTCGTGGGGGATCGATGTTGGAGGCTCAGCATCTTAGTCTTGGGTTGTTTCCTCGGGCCCTGTTTTCCGCTCTTTCTTCCCCGCCTGCTTTATCTTCGCTTCTTTCTCCTCTCCCTCGGATTCTAAGGAGCTCACCGCAATTTTCTTTTTGTTGCCACCAATGTCCCTCTTGCTGGCGTAGATTCCTTATTTCTCCCTTTTTTGGCGGCGACCTTGCTCCAAGTTGCGACCTGGCTCCTCTCATCTGCCGTCTTTTCTTCCTCCTTTTCCGCTTCTACCTGTTTCACAGGCTTGTTTTTCTTTCTCGGCTCTGGCCCCTTCTTGAGCGGACAGAATCGGGACATATGTCCGGGCTTCTGGCAGCTTTTTTTTTTTTTTACAAGGGTGTCACCACTTATCAAGACCCAGAGGCCACTCGAGGATAAGGGTTAATAGGTATACATTAGTCATTGTGATTTTAGCATAGTAAACAGTGGGAATTTTGTAACTTGGATTACTCAGGGGGACGATTCAATTAGAACTTGTTCACATTGGACTTTTTCTTTTTTTTTCATAGGTATCAACTCATTATCAAGGCCAAGAGGCCACTCAAGGATAAGGGTTAAAGAGTGTACAGTAGAAATTGGACAATATAATAATCATTAGTAATGAAAATTTGTTAAATTTGATAACTTAGATGGAACGGCTCATCAAGAACTTATTTACGTTAGTCTTGAAGACAACCATATGCGGAGTTTTACCCTCTACGATGACTGACATCTGCCAGCCCTCACAGATGAGTTGGGCGGAGATTCCTTGGAACCCCTTTCGGTCGACGCGTATGTGGATTTTGAAATCCCCGATTCCTGAGGCCCCTCACCGGATTCACCCCCTCAACTTCTCCGTATTGCGAAAACGCGGCTCTGAGCTGATCCTCCCCGATGAAACAAGGACTCCCAATACCGTGACACTCGTCCTTCTTTTTGATTTATACTCTGGTTGGAGACGCAAAGTTTTCATTGTGAGGTCTCTTTTTGCTATCTTCTCGGCTTTCTTTTTCGTTGGTAAAGGAGACCCACATTGCGTAACTGCGCGTCAGGATGTACTGAGCCGGGATGTTCAGGTCGCCCATTACCTCCAACATTCTGTCCTTCGGTACCCTTTCACCTCCAGGGTCACCAGGGACACCGACCGCTCTGTTATCTCTTCCATTTTTCCGGTAATTACTTTTCAGGTATTACCCTCCATATAGTCCTGAAACTTATTCTTAAAGAGCTCCCGGTAGTACTCGGGAGTCTTCTGCGGCCCCAGGTCACTGCTGACTTCTCTGACTCCTTCACTATGCCGGTCCTGTCTGATGATGTACACTCCTTAGGACTGCGCTGCCGGTATCGGAGAGTCGCTGTCTGTGAGGGCTGCCATTCCTACGCACTAGCTGGCACTTTCTCGGTTAATCCCTCTCCACCGAGGAGCACCCTTCTACTACTCTAACCTCCAGAGACTTGGTCTTTCGGAGAGCTTCGACAGCGGACTTCTGGGCACTGCTGGACTTCGACTGAGCTTTCGTCGGTGGTGGCGTTGGTGATTCCTCGCCAGCGACCCACCAGGGTTTTACTGGCCTTCTTCTCTTCCTCCTAACTTCCCGCCAGTACTCAGCGTCTATGTCGGAAGACTCCTTGACATACTACATCCATCCTTCCAGTTGCTTCTCCCGACTCGACATCATCCCGGTCAGCCACGTCTTCAAAGTTCTCCTCTGTTCCTTCAACGACAACGGTATGCCAAATTTTACAGCAGACACTGCAAGGGTACCCTCCACCACTGCGACCTCCACAAATCTGGAACTAGAGTCGCCTTTTAGGGCGGCAGCCCCCAAATTCAAACAACTGGGGGTAGCGATCCCCGGGACCGATTTCGAACTAGGGTTGCCCTTTAGGGCGGTAACCCCCAGAACCGCACTCACCGGGCCGACAGACTTTGAGATGCCTTTCGGCCTGCCACCCCTACGGACGGACACTGGGGCACCACCGGGTGTGGAACACCCCAACAGGGACATTAGAGTGACACCGGATGTGGCATTCCTCAGACCGACTCCTGGGGTACCACCGGGTGTGGTACCCCCCGAACCGATCACTGGGGTACAAACGGGTGTGATACCACCCGCCACGAACATTAGAGCACCACCGGGTGTGGTGCCCCCTGTACCGATCCCTACACCAGGGGCGTCCCCCATGGTTAACAGGCAGAGGCCTGCCCCCTAGTTATTGGTACAGTGCCATTCACCAGCCCGCCGATTTGGAAACCAGGGGGACCTTCGCCTAAAGAGGCATGTCTGTTTCCGCTAGCCCTGCCGGCTTAAGTTGGTTCCAAACACTGGACTACCTGAAATAAATAGAAAACAAACCAGTTAATAAAAACAACAAGCCCAATAGGGGCACAAAAACAAAAACAATGCTTAAGGGACCAATCACCCAAAGAAGGGGTCGGTCCCTACTGCCAAACAAAGAAAAACCCTTAAGTGACACACCGGAAGTGGTAAAATTGGTGGTCACCAGGATCATTTCAGAAATGTTATGCTGCCAGAACAGATATAAAATCAGAAAAGCGCCAGGTAGGAGATGATAGCATGTGGTTGAACATTTATGAATGTCTCCATTTAGTATCTTAAACCAGTGGTATTCATAGGACTGGTTGGTTCCACTTAGTTCTGAAATAGGAGTGATTTGTACCCCACAACACGCCCTCGCGAGCTTTCCATTCCCCTCGGATGATCGTAAAGTTCTTTTTTCCTGGGGTTCATCTGTATCGGATCGGTCATTTTCCTTTATCCTGGAGAACTGGCGTTGTCCGGCTGCTTGTGGTGTTACCGAATCGAACGTGTCATATACCTGGTCCATTATTTCTTGTTCAGCAGGCGGTTGTCTTTCGTCATCTGTTATACGTTTCCGAATTTGATTTAAATGATTCTTGTGCATAAATCTTAGACCTTCGATAAAGTAGACCATCCGCTCGATCCTTTTCTGGACTTTTCCTAGTTCCCATATCGTATTATTATTTTTTGTGTACCTGGAAAAATACCTTTTTACCAGGTAAATACCTATTTTTAGGAACTATAGTATTTGGCAGTTTCACCTGTTTTGGTAACATTTTCTCGAAGACCGGCCTAATTTTCCTCGCAAATATTAACTCTGCCGGCGACATCTTCGATGTAGTCCTTTAATTTGGCGTAATTCGGTCAACTTGTAAACACTATTTTAACGCCTTTTCTGAGGCACCCATTTAGCCTTCTTCAGCATGTCTACAAACCTCTCTGCCTGACCGTTCAATCAGCAATGATAGGTTGGCGTCGTTATATTGTTAACCTCGAAATCTTCGAAGAAGCTTTTTAAATCTGCTGAAGTTATTTGCGTGCCATTGTCTGACGCTACACAATCATCCACACCAAACCTAGCGAACAATTCGTGAAGAGCACTTATTGTAAAATCCATTGTTGAACTTTTACATCAAAATACCTCAGGCAATTTTGAAAAACTGTCTACCACTATTAAATAATAGTCTCCATTCAGTGTGCCTGCGTAATCTACGTGTATTCTTTGACATGGATGGTCCGCTTAAGGCCACAAGCTAAATTGGTATGGGGTGCTTTTGCAGCCAGTGTGCATCACTTACACGACTTTACCGTTCCTTCTATATCAGTGACCATACTCTTCCAGTAAACGTAGGACATCATGAGGCTATCCATTCGCGTAGCCCCAGGGTGCCTCGTATGGAAATCCTTTAGAATTTTCTTTTGTAGCGTACCTAAGATTACTACTCTTTCTCGGTACAACAGTACCTCATTTCACTTGGAATACGCTTCCACCACCGATTTGTTTATTTCATTTCTTTGATGAAACTATCTTCTTCAGTCTCCCTTTTTATATCTTCCTAAGTGACTGGTAGTTCATTGATTGTATTACATAGTATTTGTGTATAGTTCTTTTTTATTTTGTAGTGACGCTATTACTGTGTCTTCTAGCGGTTCCCTTGATTTCGGGATTAATCGCGACAATCCGTCTGCGTGACTTAACTTCACAGATGTTAGAAATTCCATACTGAAATCGTAATTCAGTAGAATGGTCCCCCATCTTTGCAGTCTATTCGCTATGTAAATTGGCAGACCTTCGTATGAGCAAAATATGGTTATAAGCGGCTTATGGTAAGTTTGCAGTTTAAACTTACGACCGTGTAAAAATTGGTGGTATTTTGTAACACCGAATATGATCCCCAGTGCTTCCTTTTCGATTTGGGAGTAATTCTTCTCGGCAGGAAGTAAAGTTCTTGACGCATGGGCGATCGGCTTAGTGGACCCATCAGGCATCTTGTGTAGAATGCACGCCCCGATCCCATAAGAACTTGCGTCAGTTGCGACAATAATCACTTGTTTCGGATTGAGGAGTCAGGATAAATCTGACGCTTATACTCCTTGAATTTATTAAACGCTGCCTGGCACTCAAGCGTCAACCCCCATTTTTGTCCTTTTTTAATAGTATATTCAATGGCTCACGCAATTCATACAAGTTATTTATGAAAGTTTGATAAGAGTTCGCGAGTCCTAAAAAACTCTGCAATGTAGTTACATTATGAGGTGCTGACATGTCTTTTATAGCTGTGGACCTGTCTGCATCGGTTTCTTTCCGTCCTTATCTACGACATGCCCCAGGTATTTAATTCGCTCGCCCCAGAAATTCGCATTTTGCTTCCTTCAATGTAAAGCCGTATTCTTTTATTCTGTCAAACACTTGAAATACATTATCTCTATGTTGGTCAACATTTTGACTACGCATAATAATATCGTCCAGATAGCCTATTGCGAAATCCAAACCGCTAAGCAATTACCTGTTTGAAAAAATACAGGTGCTACTTTTATGCCAAATGCTAATCTATTGAATTTATAAAGTCCTTCGTGCGTTTAGATACACAAAAGTTTCGAGCTATCTTCCTCTACTGTTATTTTTAGGTACGTCTCGCTTAAGACTATTTTGGAAAAATATTTTCGCCATTTAACTTAGCGATCGAAAAGTCCGCACATACCCTAATCTCTTTAGATTTTTTTTCGCGTGAACGGTGGGGGCTGCCCACTCACTTTATTTAATAGGGGTTACACTCTCAGAATTAACTAGTCTTTCCAATTCTTTTTCAATTTTTCCCTCGAAGCGAAGGATACACTCCGTGGCTTTTTGAATATAGGTTTTGCTTTGTTCAGCAAATAGAATCTGGCTTTTATTTTTGTGCAGCATCCAAGATTTTCGGAGAAAGATTCTTTAGATAATTTTTGAGTTTGTCGGCTTCGGCCGTTAGGTTTTCGACTTTGTGACAAAAATCACTCATTGGCGATTCCCATAATTCAAATTCCTGAAACGAATCGGTCCCGAATAAGTTCGTTGCGTTCCTAAGAACGACCACATTTAGCTTTTTTGTCGTTCTTTTTAGTGACACATTACTCACTAGCTCACCCTCATAATTTATTTTTTCACGAGTACCGACCCTGCGTCTTTATTCGCCGTTGTCATCGTGGACTTTCAAATTCGCTTCCACGTGTGAAAATTTATAATTGATAAATCCGACTCTGAATAAAGCTGCAGTTTTACTTCTTTATTTCTAATTCTCATCGTACTATATTTCCTTCTGATCTCTGTTGGTGAATGGTGAAAAGTTTTGCAGTTTTTACGTATCTCTTTTCTGCTACTTTTGTTATGGAATCTGAGGCCTTGGGCTCTGCTCGCTTGCATATGTCACATGTTATTTCCCTTTGGTTCTGACATGCATTGTACCCATGTGGCCCTCTACATTTGCTACTAGGGATCCTAGGATTTTGTCTATCCTGATAATTTTGTGAAGGTTTCTTTTTCCCTATTCGTTGGTAATTGTTGGTTAGTGGGTGTCCTTAATTTTTGATGCGTATTTTTTAATGTGTGTAATATCTGCGTTCTCTATGTTTCGGGAATCTTGCTTCATTGCAACGGACCGCTGACAATCTTTAGCCAGTTCTGGAAGAGTCAAATCAGGTTATAATTCCAATTTATTTAGAACACGAAGTCTTATATCGGCGTCTTTTGTTGCTATCAAACCTTGTTTGAATATTAAGCATTTGAAATTGTCCGCCGTTAATGACAAAAATTTGAAATCGTCACAGTAATTATTAACTATAGACATAAATGTGGTATAGTCCTGACTCTACTTGCGTGTAAGATTCATGCATTTCAATCTTTTATGATAAAGTCTTTTTGTGGACAGTATAACTCCATTAATCGTCAAATAAAAATTCGTTGTTTTTCTTGGGAAAATATTGTCCACGAATTTGTTATGTTCGAATCTATCTAACTTCCCTGGCAATAAACCAACCTGCTTTTGATCCGTACGTGCATTGCAATCAATTTTAAACAGGTTTTCGAATCTTCTGAAATATATTTCAAACGTTAGGTCATGTATTAATAGCTGAGCAGATTTACTAAAACTCAATTCCATTTTATTATCTGACTGGCTTTGTTACTGTAAATGTAATTTTTTTCAATTCCAATATTTGTTCATTTATTTCTTTCCTATCTCTTACCTGGTTTTCCTCGAAGAATTTCATTAAATTCAATATTTGTTCTTCATTTTTTTTCTTTTTTTCTTCCTCGTTTTTACTTCGAGATATTTTATTAAATTTAACTGCTTGTCTTTGTTTTGTTTCTGTATTCTCTCCTATTTTTTCTGTGTTGCCAATCTTTCCTCTTCGTTTTGTTTCTCCATTGCCAATTGCTCTTCTCTGAACCTTTTTTCAAATTTTAATTACTGACTTTGTTGGAATTTCACCATTTTCTAAAATTTGTTTTACAAACTCGTCCATTTTGATTTTTTTGGGGTGGGGGTATGGAATTACTTAATATGACAAAACAACCGAATTCGTTGATTTATTTTTCTATAGTACGAACTCTATAAAAGAAAAACTTTACAAAAGTCGTACCTGGTCTTTTAACGACTGTTTATTTCATATATTTATTTCCTCATGTGGAATTGTTTTGGGGAAAATAATTCAGCGTTCGCATCTGTAAAGAAAGCAATAGATTTTGTTTGTCACTTTTCAATTTTCGTAACGTATAGGTACTGGATTCAAGTCCTTGTTGATTCTACACATTTTTCCCTCTTTTTCCTTAAAAAGAAGTTACTTATCTGTGAAAGAGAATTTATAGCATATATTTAATATCGTGTACTCTTTTTGAGTTCTGTGCGAAAAAGAATTCCCTTTTCTCATTAACACGTAGTTTGTCGTTGTTTGTTTTTTTTTTACTTCTTCGACGTGGAGTCCCGTCGACTATTGAAAAGTTTATTTTAATCGGATTAAAATCCGACGTCATTTTTAATTTGTGCAAATACTAGCTTTAGCCAATAAAATAAAATATATCATTTACTTTTGCAGACGTGTTTTCCTTTTCCAACGCTAATGCCTTTTAGCTATAAGACATATTAGCAAGACATGCTTTTTAGAACAACAAAGATTTTTTTGTACTTACTGAAAACTTGGTCTCGTTACTTCTGTAATAATATTTCTCCACGCAATTCGTCTTAGCGGATCTGTTTCACCTCGTAGTTTACGGTTTATTAGCTTTTTTTAACAGCAAGACAAGGCTTTTTGACGACGTCTCGGCAAGAACTTTTGTCCTGTTTTCGAAGTGTCCTTTAGCCAGTAGTTGTGGATTTTTCCGCTCGCATGTTGTTTTTTCCCCAACCTAGATAAATAGTTTTTCCGTTCTTCACCGAACTTCTGAAAAATAAATATTTTTGAAGTTTCGAATTTCCCCCGAGTGTAGGAAAAATTATTTCGAATATTCGCGTGTGTTTATTTTTCTTGAATCCTTTTTTGTCGTCAAATGCTGTTTTCCAATGGCTGTTTTTTTTTTAGAGTGAATTCGTTGCTCGAATGTTCGTCACTCATTTATTATTAGCAATTATTGTAGATTCATCCGATAAGTTCTTGAATCGGCCTCATCAGCCAGTTGTTGTAGACCCGTGCTAGGGATTACAAATAAAAGACACCACAAGTAGTCTAAAGTGTATAAAATATAATATCTATTTATTATAAGGACTACAGGAGCTATTAAAGTGGTATGAGAGGAACGTGTTCGTAGCATGCGGGTAAATATGGTATGAATGCCCCTATTTTAGCACTTAAACCAGTGGTATTAATAGGACTAGTTGATTCCACTTAGTACTCAAATAGGGGTGATTTGTATCCCACAACAGGAACCTCTCCCATTGCACTGGGAGAACGTTTCATATCCCGTCTCGAAGTGACTTAGCCAACAAAACATTATAGTTTACATTGCCATGTAGAGAAACTATTATTGATTTCATAAGATGATTTTTTATAATGGCTTAAATTAAATCTTAACTTGCATAAGTAAAGTAACATGGCACAGTTTGGGTCTAAAAACATTAATTTCGAATGCGCCCCTGTCTTATCAGCTGAACCTATTGGTGATTTATATGCCGGGACCTTCTGTTTGTGCGGTAATATAACTTCTCAAATGCAATTGTGATTTTAGGCTGTATATGATGTAAACTTTAGGTAAAATCGCCTGTTCTTTGCTTCATTTTTTTCGATTATTAATTATCGATATTTATCGAAAAAAAAATCCGATGCAAAACTTATCTAAAAAAAACTGGCGGTCACATAAAGTATATTTCTCCTATGTTTTTAAAAATCGGGTCAACCGTATAGGAGTCCATAGGGAAAGAACAATCATACAGACAATGTTTCTCACACACACACACAAATATATATAGTTAGTTATGAAAATATATATGGGAATTAATTATAAATATATTAAACATGCAACTAATAAATACTTAATTAAATAATTAGTACAATAAAGCACAGTCGTAAGCGATTTTATTCGCAACATTCTTGGCTGAAAGCAAAGTTTTGTTTGTAAGTAAAATATTTATGTAAAAATTTCAGCAGGGCATTCGTGGGCACCGGTCCAATGGGTCAGGGAAGATTACTGGCGGCTATCAACATAATCGTTGTTGGTTGGAAATCAGGTTCGGGCTTACTGCTTGTATAGACGTACTGGAACTGTGATACAGCTAAACAGTACGTCTGGGATGACTACTTTATATATATATATATATATATATATATATAGAGAGAGAGAGAGAGAGAGAGAGAGAGAAAGAGAGAGAGAGGAAGAGGGAGAGGGAGAGACAGAGATAATAAAATTAAGCTGAAAATAATATTTCAATAATAAGGTTAGCTTATCTATATAAAATGGTCTAGTCGCATTAGAGGAGAAAATAGATTATGTAAAAAATAAAAAAATAAAAAGCGAAAAGTTCCATAGAAACGTTATTACATCATCGAATCAATAAAAGTTATAGAAAAGGAAGTAAGGGAAACCCTCTTAAGGTAATTGAATTTCGAACCTCAATGCTTTTTCGTCAGAAAAGAACTCCCGATAGTATTCAAATTTAAATGTAAAAATACAACACCAATTTTGTGAAACTTTCAGATTAGAACTGGAACTATTTGGGAAATTAATATTAGAAAAAAATGATAGAAGCCTTATATGTTTTGGATATAAAAAAATGGCTATAAAAGTCAATAAAGATTCAATAATATAAAGAATTATATATAAGAAAACGAAATGATCAGAAAACCTTTTAAAAATATAGAAACTAAAAAAAAAACTGTAAAACACTTTTTAATTTAAAAAAATGTTTCAAAATTTAAAATAATTAAAATAAAAAAATATGCAATTTATTTCTGATAAATAAAAGTAGATCATTGAGCATAAATAAGTCAGGAGTGCGATGGAAGTAGGAGAAGAGTAAAAAGGAAAACAATGTAAGAATATGTGAAACAACTCATTTGAGTTTTTTACATTTAATTTTTTGTAGGGGGAAACAAAAGTTGTTTAGGTATATTTTTTAAAAGTTTTTAATGTTTTCAATTTTTATTTACCCAGTGTTTCTGTTATTCCTAGTTTTAAAGATTTACATTGGCAGAACTCTGCATACATAGTTTTCGTTTATGTTTCCTTAGTGGCAATTCCTCCGGACTGCGACACGTACGTCATTTTTACACGATCTGACCCACCAGGTTGAATAAGTTGCTGATTCCTTAATTAAATGAACCTTATGAAATTCAAGTTTTTCTGAATCTTGAATTTTTAGCATTTGTGTGTATTTTTCAATAACCCAATAAACATTTCTATATATCTAAAGAAAAAGGTTTCATTACAAACGCATAGAATTCTCTCAAAGACCGTACTACTTAGAAACCTTACAATGGTTTTATCATCGGTTCAATTTCCTTTGGAAAATTCTTGTTTTCTCCGGAAAGTCACTTCAAGACATTACATGAAAAGTGTATTTGTTGAAACGATTTCTTTGGTTTGTTTGTTTAAAGGTTGCTTCTTCTATCTTTTCCGTCTCATTAAATATATTTTTCTGTTTTACTCCTTTTCTATGTTTTTCTTGTATAACTTTTCACCTGCTCCTATTTTTTTGTCACGGTTTTCTATGATTTAGTGTTATTTTCTTCCCTGCTGATATATAATTATATTTACATTTATTTTATTTTCACTTTTAATGTATTTCCATGTATAATGTCTATATATTATTCATTTAAAATCTAAATACTGTTAAGTGTTAAGGAAATTAGAACTGTAAGTTGAACTTTACAATCAACATTTATTGTTCGACTGAATACTCCATAAAACAATTTAAAAAGTCCTTATTCCACGGAGTTTCAAAGAATGCTATTCTTGTTATTCTTCTCATCAGAAGAGATAAAGAAATCAGCAAAATATTTTTGTAGCAATGCTAGAATTGGCTTGTTATTGCATTAAGTGAAACCGCAAACCAACCGCGCATAATATTTCAGCTTGCATGAAAATCCTGTCAAGTTGATCCGAAATGCGGAAATGGTTCATTAGAGAGATTGGAGTCCAAAATAAGTCCAGCGAGACGATGTATATAATTCGATTGTAAAGCCTTCAAAATAGCTGAAATAATGAAAATTGTTTTGTTTTTTCATGACAGTGCGGTAGCCCAAAGAGAGGTCGGTGTCCAGTCAAATGGGACCGAACCATAAAAAGAACACAAAACCAGTACGGGAAACCTTCATTATCAGCTTAATTAGAAAAAGTCATTTATATATATATATATATATATATATATATATATATATATATATATATATATATATATATATCCAATATTTTCCCACTTAATTTTTTTATTTAGCAATTTATAACATCAATAAACTGCGGTTTCACTTAATGCCTTTACTAGCAAGGTCTAGCATTGCTGCGAATAGAATTTACTGATTTCTTCATGTCGGCTGATGAGAATTTTCTTTCAAACTCTACTCTCTATTGCGTGTGGATACTTTTTATTCGGTTGGGATTAATGTTTTTATATATAATACTGTTATATAATTAGTACTCACTAGTATTACTCACACAGGTTATCACTTGTGATATATCACTGACAAATACCGGCGGCGTTCTTAGTATCTGTTTCATATAAGGTATCTCTAGATTTCCAGTATATTTCGCACTTTTCGATAAACTTTTTAAATGTATTAGCATCATCGTAATAGCCGCCAGCCATTGACTTTTCTCTGGTAATTCCCATTGATCATCACTGGAATTTGTGTTATAAAAATCTTACCAAATCACAGTTACTTCGCAAGTATGAAGTTGAGATCCACTTAGAGTTTTTTCTCCACAGTTTTTTCCACTTTTCAACTTTTCTTAAATTTATTTAAAAAAATTTTTTGTGTAAGTTGATTCTATCACTAAATTTGAGGGCGTAATTTAACATTTCTTGGCTACATGTAGTTGGCATCTTTTTATTTCAATTCCGTTCCTGTTACTACCCGCCCGTTCACTAAGCTAAAGTTCAATAATTTTTCTTTATATTTCACTCGTTTTTCTTAGTGCTATTCTTCATCATCAAAGACATAGCCCATGACTCTAATTTCTCTAATTTTTTTCGAAGTTTCCCGGTATTGTTATTAGTTCTCTTACGATTATTACTGCTAATTTTACTTTCTTCATCTTACATAGACCTTTTATCTCATTGCCCAATTAGAGTATTTGTTTTGTTCTCTGTGTCCTTTATATTCCTCCTGCCATCTTATGTAACGGCAAAATCTACGATGTGGCAGTACTTTTTCTTCTTGTAACTATTATGGCACCTGCCCGCTTCTTGAATGTAGTAAACTTTTTATACGTCCATGCCTCGTAGAATATTTGGTTTGGCTTTCGATTATTGTTAATAGTTTGTGCTTGTACTGTTTGCTCAAGATGCATATGCTTCCATAGTTCCAAGTGTACTGCTTTCCACACTTAGGCATATCTATTATTATATTCCTTTGCGCTAGTTTGCTTTTCGTTCCTTTGCTTAGACAGTCTGCATTTGCCATTTACTTTGTCTTGTCGGTCTTTGCTCTGAAATAATAAGTCTTAATCATGTAGTCTTGTGCGGCTGTTATTAGTAATTCAGTTTCTTTGTTGGAATGTCTTTTAACGTAGCCATGTCATAGTATTTTTCGTGAGTTCAATTGTTTGTAATCCTTATGAATCGTCTATGTAGTTGTTTTAATATAAAAAAAAACATAATTCTAAAGTTTATTATACATGTGAATATAATATATTCAATGCTGGAATGTTATTGTTTGAAATTAAAATATATTGAAGCATTCATTTACTTGCTGACTTGTACGTGGATATGCATACAATTTGAATCGAGGATTTACAATTGAATAATTTGACTGAAACAGAGGCGATAGCAATTAAAAATGCTATGAGGATACGAACCTCGCTAGTCAACGAATCGGAAATGGCATTGATAATATTTCAATAGAGAAAGAGACATGTAACATAGGGAAAGGAGTACAGCTACAAAAATAAAAGTAAGGCAATAAGGGTTCAAAGAAGATGGGAATTAATTACAAATAAATCTATTAGAAAAAGGGTGCATAGATAAAATAAATATGAATATGAGAGATAAAAGAAAATAATGAAAGAAATCTAATATTTATATTAAAAAGAAAATGATAAGGAAATAGAATTATATAGAAAAATAGAAAAATAAAGATTTTAACATATGATAATAAGAGTTAAGTACTGGATAATAACAAATGGAATATTGAATGACAAAAAACAAAATGGAGTACGGAACGAAGGAGAGAAAACGAAATGCAACACGCAATATAGAAAAGCAAGTGTAACACGATTAATGGAAAGTGAAGTAGGACACCCAAACAATAAGTATAGAATGAAAGCTAAATATTAAAATATAAGACAAAAGGCTGACGTACAAAATGTATGATAAATCATGAAGTGTTCACTCAAATTAAGAAATAGAATACCTATATTTATGAAAGAATATGAGGAAGTAGATAATATACTGATGT
>NC_136482.1:107530569-107540569 GCF_053919585.1 Euprymna scolopes | reverse complement strand
ATTCCGTTCTGAAACTTCCAGAAAATTATAGGATCTCTTCTAGTATCTATCTATCTATCTATCTATCTATCTATCTATCTATCTATCTCTCTCTCTCACTCTCTCTCTCTCTATATATATATATATTTATATATATATATATATACATATATATATATATATATACGTACCCTATCTGCGCACTAAACAAACATCAATAAAAATGGTTAAAAATAAATAATCCCATAAACTTCAGATGGATGAGTGAGTAGATAGTAGTAGTATATATATATATATATATATATATATATATATATATATATATATATATATATATATATATATATAATTTACGAAAAGTATAAAAGCTTATACCTTTTCTTTATTCGTTTTCTATTGGTGGTGTGCGGGAATGCAAAATAATATGACGAAAAGAAAAATTAACTTTTTTTACAAGTGTATTTTTTCGACCTAGCCGTCAGTCTTCATCAGTGTAGTTAAAGTGATGAGCGTACATGGGAAAAGGAAGAGGAATAGAAGGAGGAGGTATAGCCAATGAGAAGATGCCACGTCAGTTCTAAATGCATATACATATAAGTACACGCTTGCACACATATACACGTATAAAAGAAAACTTCAAAATTAAACAGTCCCCAAGATCGCCATGGGCATGGAATATGTGCCTATATTAAAGATAGCTTGCCATGTGGTAGGGGCATCTCCAGGGAAGATCCTAACTTACCCTATATGTGCTTCCGGGTTGCTTTAGCTCACACTACGGCATTTTTATTTACTCTCTATCGCCCCCACAACAGCGGAGTTACTATCTTTAAATGCATATCTGAGAAAATTGACCAACTCCTATCTGCTTATCCTTCAGCTAACATTCACGTATGTGGAGACTTCAATGTTCACAACGTCGAATGGTTGACCCACTCAAACAAGACCGATGATGAGGGGATGTTCTGTCATGATTTCTCCATTGCCTATGACCTCACTCAGATTGTTCAGGAACCGACCCGTGTGCCCGACAATGACGGCCAGTATGCGAGCCTACTAGACCTTTTTCTCACAACTTGCCCTGAACTATGTTCAGTTTCTGTTCTGTCGCCTCTTGGATCTTCCGACCACTCTGTTGTATCAATTAAGATAAAAATGAAATGTAATAAGTCCCAAGACGTACCTCTCCATCGTTCAGTATATCGATACACTAAGGCTGACTGGGATAGCTTCCGTACATTTATAACTAATCTACCCCTGCATTCCATATTTAAAAAGGATGTGTCCTCTATAGTATTAGACCTGACGGAATGGTTAATCGTAGGTATTGATCGTTTCATACCCTCGAAAAAGTTTCAGCAAAAACCTAACAGCCAGCCATGGTTCTCTCCAGAATGTGCTGCTGCCATTGCGCACAGAAATCACCTTTTCCACTGTTTCCAACGAAATAGATGTATGGAAACTGAAGCCGCTTTCAGGACTGCCAGCAACCATTGTAAGAAAGTAATAAAGAGCGCAAGATGGCTGTATGCTCAATCTGTTAAGTCCAAAGTAGCTGAGCAGCGGCTTGGTTCCCACCAGTTTCGGTTAATAGCAAACAGAATTCTGAACAGAAGCGTGTGCTCCATCCCAACTATCATCAATGGACCTGAGGTAATCTCGTCAGCATCAGACAAATCCAAACTCTTTGTCAAGAACTTTGCAGCTAATTCTACCTTTTGCGATCAAGGCCGCCAACCCCCAATATTTCCTCCTGTATCTGAAAACACACTATGTGATATACGTATATCTGTACGTGATGTTGCCATGCTTATCAAAAACCTTGATTCCAGTAAAGCAACTGGCCCGGACGGTATTCCAATTATAGTACTCAAAAAACTTCAACCTGAACTAGCGCCCATACTTACACAACTATTTAAACGTTGTCTTAAGGAGAATACTTTCCCATCTCCATGGAAAATTTCATCAGTATGCCCTGTATTTAAGAATTCAGGTGATCGCTCATCCCCCTCTCAGTACAGGCCAATAAGTCTCCTGTGCGTCATGAGTAAGTTGCTGGAATCTGTGTTAAATACAGAAGTAATCAACCATCTCAACAAAAATAACCTTCTTAGTGACACTCAATATGGTTTCCGTTCTGCTAGATCTACAGCAGATGTGCTTACAGTTATATCTCATAGGATTAGCAAATCTCTCGACGGAGGCAACCTTTCTAGGGCAATTGCTCTTGACATATCTAAAGCCTTTGATAGGGTATGGCATAAAGGTTTACTTCATAAGATCTCTAGCTATGGTATAGCTGGAAATGTCTTCTCAATTATTAAATAATTTCTTTCTGATAGGTTCATGAGAGTAGTAGTTGAGGGGCAAAAATCAGAAGCACACAGTATTAATGCCGGTGTCCCTCAGGGGTCCATCCTGGGCCCAACTCTTTTCCTGATCTACATTAATGATCTTTCAAATCACATCCTTACATCATTTGTAGACATTTATGCTGACGACACTACCATTTATGGTAGCACATCTAAGACAGTAAACGACCAAGTTCTCTCCAATTCTCTCTCCTCTGATCTTGAGCATGTAGTAAATGGGGAAAGGAGTGGCTGGTTACTTTTAATGCATCTAAAACCAAGCTTCTCTCTTTACATCATCAACATTCTGATCCCCATCTGGCATCAATTGAAATGAATGGCTCTCGTCTTCAGGAGGCCTCAAGTTTTGACAAGCTTCTGGGCTTGACCATTACTCCTGATCTTAAATGGAATACGTACATCAAATCTGTTGCCAAGCCCGCTGGAAAAATGGTGGGTTCTTTCTATCGATCCAGTAGATATCTCACTGCTGATGCAATTCTCTATTTATATAAGAGCCAGGTACGTCCAAGGATGGAATACTGTTGCCACATCTGGGCAGGAGCTGCTAAAAAGGACTTGGCCTGCCTTGATAGAGTTCAAAATAGACTTCGTAGCCTCGTAGGAGATGTCCTTTTCTCTTCCTTGCAACCTCTATCTCACAGAAGAGATGTTGCGAGTTTGTATCTGATGTATCGTTATTTTCATGGAACGTGTTCGACTGAGCTTCAATCTATGGTCCCCCTCGCAAAACTTTCACAAGAAACACTCGTCTAGCTGTAAACACTATCAATAATTCCCCCCACTCTTTATCTGTTCCTAAACCTAAACGTAGATTCCATGAACAAAGCTTTTTTTATTAGAACTGCACGCCTGTGGAATTGTCTTCCGTTTTCCTGCTTTCCGGCTGACTACAATATGGTTGTCTTCAAGTCTAACGTAAATAAGTTCTTGATGAACCGTTCCATATAAGTTATCAAATTTAACAAATTTTCATTACTAATGATTATTATATTGTCCAATTTCTACTGTACACTCTTTAACCCTTATCCTTGAGTGGCCTCTTGGCCTTGATAATATGTTGATACCTATGAAAAAAAAGAAAAAGTCTAATGTGAACAAGTTCTTATTGAATCGTCCCCCTAAGTAATCCAAGTTACAAAATTCCCACTGTTTACTATGCTAAAATCACAATGACTAATGTATACCTATTAACCCTTATCCTTGAGTGGACTCTGGGCCTTGATAAGTGGTGACATCCATTTAAAAAAAAACATGAGGAAACGTGCCTTTAACGGTCCAATAGATTGGATTCCAACGATAGTAAATATTCTAACAATAATATATATAAATATATATATATATATATATATATATGTATATATATGTGTGTAATTTAAACACAGTAGTGTTTGAATATATGGTTAAGTGGCAGTTTTAGTCATTTAGAAATTCTTTAAAGCTTCACCGCTTACTTATTTTTCGACCAAATTTCAAACAACTATTCCAGTTCATAGATCACCTTATCACCTATATTGTGAAAAAAGAATTTAAAATTTCGTTCAGTAAAACAAAATTTAGGATGAATTTAGTGGTGTTCACAACTTCAAAAAAATGTAAGGAGTTGAGCGACGTCTTTTTATGACTGGTTTCCATAGCAACCACGTCGCTTCAGAGACTAGTGTTGATACTAATACTCTGCTGTTGCGAGAAGAGAAGAACAAGTGAAATAGACAGGAGGAAAGAAATTTGGTTTCATCAGATGAGTGCCGTACATTGTAATTACATATGTGCGTGCTATTTTTATGGTGTCAAAAATTAAACAAAGAACGCGTGAATTGATTGGAAGCCTGGAACAATGGATTACAATACAAAAATGCTAGAATAAAAAGTAATATGGTTAAGCTTAAACATGGAAAAGTAAAGAACTAGTTGTTAAAACTGGAAAAGGAAAGAACAAGATATCTAGTACAAAATATAATAAATTAATAACGTAAAACATTGCAACCTTAAGAACTATTGCTTAAGTTAACCTTAAGAACTATTGTTTAATTTAATTTATAAGATCATATAATCAATTCTTAATGCTTCAATATTGTCAATTGTAAAATTTATTATATTTTACTAGAGTAACCTGTCTTTTTATATATGTATCGTATTTATATATATATATATATATATATATACACGCATATATAAGTTATATATACACATATATACGTTATATATATATATACACACATATACGTTATATTTTTTATTACCGTTTTATTTGTTTAATTATTTGTTTAATTACACATGTTTCGTCTGACGGACCATATCTATGATCCAGAATGCTCGTCAGACCTTACAGAAATGGCTATTTGAAAGAACGATTTTAGAGGAAATACGAAAAGAAAAACAAAAGGGGGAAAGAGATAATAAGTGGGGAGCGGAGATCGACAATAGTTAAGTTTGGAAGTTTAAAATACATTAGATTGTAGTGTGTGGGGGGTAGCAAATTCAGATAGGCGTGGGTGGAGATATAGTGATATAGGGAGGGGAGAGAGGGGGATAAAAGGGATGGGTAAAGAGAGAAATTTCAATTTTGGGTTTTAAGATTTTGCTGTTTTTAGTTGTTTAGCGAGACACTGGAGTACATGAAATAGATGAGAGAGAGAGGAAGAGAGATAGAGAGAGAGAGGAAGAGAGAGACAGAGAGAAAGGATTTGTGTACCTGTCATATTCGTTTGGCAAGTAAAGGGTTCATTTTGGAATGTTCGTAGCAGCCACGATAATTTCATTTGTTCATTTGACAATGAACCGTTTTTAGTCAGATACGAGTGAATACATATGGAAATGACCCAAATATTAAACCATGTATTGGAACATATTTTATCATGCGTCTACCTAACGTCCCATTATTAACTAAACTCATGTGTTTATCCTAACTTTGCTTTATTTACTTAGTATAAATATACACATATCTATGTATATATGTATATGTCTGTATATGTATGTATGCATTTATGGATATGTATGTTTATATATATATGTGTATGCGTGTATGTGTGTATGTATATGTACATCTATATCTTACTGGAGATCTGTATCTCTACATATATGTATGCGTGTATGTGTATGTGTGTATGTATATGTATATATATGTATGTGTATGTATATGTGTATAGGGTGTGTGTGCATATATATGCATGTATGTTTTCATGTACATTGTGTATATATAGGTATGTGCGTATATATTTGTGTGTATGTAGGTGGATATATATATATATATATGTGTGTGTGTGTGTGCGTGCGTATGTATATGTGCGTACATGCGCGTGTATTGGCATATATATATGCATATATATATGCATATGTGGGTGTGTGCGTGAGTGTTTGTGTTTGTGTGTGCGCGTGTGTGCGCGTGTGTGTACGTATCCTATACAGCCTAACGATATAATTAATTTTCTATTGGGGTCAGATTCCGTTTCAGTCATATCTTCGTGTTTGGACTTGGGTTAAACAAAAAAGGACCAACCACCCCAGATATCGCCAATTCCTTTCTAGATGGCTGCATTCAGGATCTTTTTGAAAGAAAGTTATTCAATTAAACAACTCTGAACTTTTTTGTTTTATGTGAGTCTTTGTGGAGAAATGCGTGACTTACCTGGATAGACCACGTGCGGGTCGGTCACCGAAAATAAATAAAAAGAAAGAAAAGAAACGGTCAAGACTCTTATTTATAGAGTAGTGATCACGTGAGTTAGAAGAATATGCAAATAGAGGTGAACGATTTTGCGATATAAAAAGCCTGTGTTGTTAAGAGGAGGGGCAGACTGTTGGCAGAAGTCAGTGCTGTCAGACGTGCTTTAGAGTTTTGTTATTATATGCTGTGTTCGACAGTTGGGAGAGAGAAAAGAGAAGAGGAGGAACCAAGAAGACATTCTGCAGATACTTGACTTTGTGTTGGTTTTAAGCTATTTCGGCGCTTGGTGTGCGGTTACTAACAATGGACAGATTCGACATTCGCTTAATACCCGAGTTCGACGGATCTACCACTGGACCGGCTGTCGTTGAATGGATTGAAAAGGCAGAGAAAATCTGTAAACTGTGCAAAATTAAAGAACCAGCCACAGTTATCCCTTTGAGGCTAACCGGAGGGGCCTATGCAGTCTACCAACAACTCGGGGATGAACCAGACTGGGATGAAATCAAGCAGAGCCTGTATACAGCGTTTGGTACAGATCCATTTGTTGCGTGGCAACAGTTCACGAGCCGGACACTTCAACCCAAGGAAACAGTCGACGTGTACCTAGCCGACCTGCGAAAATTATCTGTACCGTTTGGTGGGGTCAACGATAAAATATTAAGCTGTGCTTTTTTGGTAGGCCTACCCGAGGAGGTCAGTAAACTGTTGCGGGCATCATCAAGAATCGATGAATTGTCAACTGATGAGTTATTGGCCCGAGCTCGAAACATCTGTAAGGAACAGGAACCAATTGCAGCAGCAGCTCGTTTTCGACATGGAGGCAATGTGGACTCTCTTCCAGATAGTAATAAGCATGCCACCCCAGTGTGCTATAAATGTGGGGAGGCCAATCATTTTGCTAAAGAGTGCCGGAGTGATAGGAGAGGTGTATATCCACAATCAAAGAGACCAGTGCAATGCTATCGCTGCAATAAGTTTGGGCACATATCTCGCAACTGTTCGGGAAACGAAGTTGGGGGCAAGGTACTATCGCTACCCTTGCCCCCTGCCAACCAATAAACACAGGATTGCCTGTCATTAGCGTTAAACTTGATGATGTGCAGTGTTCAGCACTTATAGACACGGGGTGTTCCCGGTCTATAGTTAGTGCCCATTGCTGTCCGGTGTGGCGGAGGAACCCAGTTGGCGTTATGACCATTAATGGCTTATCACGGGTATGTTGTGGTGAAGGGACAGTCACAATCTGCACTGAGAAGGGTGACACAGCTAAAGTTGACGTTCTGGTGATGCAGGAGAAACCCTTTGGCTACGACATGTTGCTTGGAATTGATGCAATACAAGCACTAGGAGGCGTTACAATCACAGCAGCTAGAGGTATCAGGCTTGGAGAAGGGAAAGACGTCTGTGCAGCCATGTCGATTGAAGAAAAGGACTTCTGTGCTACATTTGATGACAACGAAAGGGTGTGGACTGCAAAGTGGAAATGGGCCATGGGCCAGGAACCAGATCGGCTGTGCAACACGATTCCAGAGTATGCAGTTTCTACCAAGAATAGGGCCGCATATGAAGAAGAACTTCAGATGTAGATTGACAACGGTTGGTTAATACCATACCCACAGGAACGTCTGGGACCACCCAAGGGATTAATTCCGCTCATGGCTGTTGAACAACATACCAAAGAAAAAATTCGTCCCGTAATGGATTACCGAGAGTTGAATCGGCATGTTGATGCGTTTACCGGAAACGCAGATGTGTGCGCTGCTAAACTGAGAGAGTGGCGTCAAAAAGGGAGCAATGTAGCACTTCTGGATCTAAAGAGGGCCTACCTGCAGATACGTGTCCATGAGTCATTATGGCCGTTTCAGACAGTACTACTCAAGGGAAAACTATATTGTTTGACACGTTTGGGTTTTGGCCTAAACGTAGCACCCTTGATTATGACAACCATTATTAAAACTGTTTTGATGCAGGATGAGACCACAGCAAAAGCTGCTTCAGCCTACATAGATGACATCTATGTTAATGAGGACATAATGTCTGCGGATGCAGTTCGAATAAAACTGAAAGCGTTTGGGTTGATAAGCAAAGACCCTAAGCGCCTAAAGGATGGAGTGCCCGTGCTAGGCCTCGAGGTCTGGGAGGAGGGCAATACGTTGCGATGGAAACGAGGGAGCCCACTTCCAAAGTTACCCAATGTATTAACAAGACGTACTGTGTTTTCTATCTGTGGTAAATTGGTAGGACATCTACCTGTCTGTGGATGGCTCCGATCGGCAACAGGAGTGGTGAAAAGACGAGTGACTACAGTAACAAAAGGATGGGACGATGTTGCGGATGATGATTCTCTCCAACAAATGATGGCTGAAATGTTGTCCAGAGTGCATAGGAATGACCCTGCCCGGGGTGAGTGGCAAGTGTCTGGAAACGAACTAAATGCATGGGTTGACGCAAGTTCGTTGGCTACAGGTGTCGTGTTGGAGCAACTAGGTGTTGTTGTGGAAGATGCATGCTGGCTTCGTCCGAAAAATGATGCCCAACATATAAATTTGGCAGAACTTGATGCCACGTTAAAAGGTCTTAATCTCGCATTGCAATGGCAGACTAATGTTGTGCATCTCCACACTGACTCATTGTGTGTTTACCATTGGTTAACCGACACCTTGACTGGAAAGGCTCGAGTTAAGACTAGAGCTGCAAGTGAAATGCTAGTACGAAGGAGACTAGCAATAATTAAGCGTCTAGTTGACGAATACAGCTTGCAGGTAGACATTACGTTAGTCTCGTCGATGCAGAATTTGGCTGATAGCTTGACTCGAGTACCAAAGAGGTGGATCGATGCAATGAGGCAGGGATCCGATCTTCAACAACAAACATGCGCGACTGTAACGGATCAATTAACACCTGACCAGATCCGTATGATACACCAGCAGATTGGACATCCTGGAATTCAGAGGACTGCATATTTTGTCCGAAGAGTATGCCCTGCAACTACAAAAGCATCAGTGAAAGCAGCCATACGTTCGTGTGAAGAGTGTCAGAGAATTGATCCGGCACCATCCCAATGGCAAAAAGGGAAGCTCGAGGTGGAGGGCAACTGGCAGCGAGTAGGGATGGACATAACACATTATGGGGGCAAACATTTTTTGACCATGACGGATTGTGGCCCGACGCGTTTCACAATATGGCGCCTGTTGACACGACAGGATGCAGCCAGCATTATACAACAGTTGAGAGCCGTCTTTTTTGAACGTGGTGCCCCGATTGAAATTCTGACTGATAATGCCGCCACATTTCGATGTCAAGAATTTCAGAAATTCGTGCACGAATGGGGGATTAAAATGCATTATCGGTGTGCATATTATCCCGAGGGTAATGGTATAGCAGAACGGTGTCACCGCACCATCAAAAGAATTGCAGCCATGACGCAGTGCTCTATTCCAGAAGCTGTGTACTGGTATAATATAACACCCAAGGACAATGCAACACCAGCAACTGCACCAGCCAATGGGATTTACCAATATGAACAGCGTGTGAAAGGAGTTGATGCCATACCATCAGTGGTGAGTGTTGTCAATACACCATATCAGGTGGGAGACCTTGTTTGGATAAAACCCCCAAATGCTGGGTGCACTACGAAATTTTTCCGGGGAAAAATAGATGAAATCATAAGTCCTCAGACCATGTTGATTGGTGGCATACCACGTCACGTAAAAGATATCCGCCCTTGTTATACCTCTTCTGATTCTGAGGACGATGAGGAGGATCACACACCGTTCAGAGATGATCCTGATCACTTACTGCCCCTTCAGGTGAGCATAGAAACACCACCAACAGAACCAGATGAGGGAATGATGGGACATACTGATGACAATAGTGAGGAGAGCGATGGACACAAGGAAGTAATGCCTCATCGAAATACTCGACAGAGACGAATACTGCCCACCCCCCGTGATTGCGAAACCCAGCGAGAAGGGATGAT
>NC_136482.1:107410569-107525569 GCF_053919585.1 Euprymna scolopes | reverse complement strand
TCATCAGAAGGAGAAAATTATTTTACAAGTGCTTTTATAATTCCGTTATGAAAATCTGAAATGCGTTAACCTCTTAAAGACAACTGAGAATAAAATAATAATCGAAACAAAAATTATGGGTGACATATTCACAGTCTAATATATTTTAAAGCAATAGGTATATTTTTATTTTGATATTTTAATCTATATTTTTATTTTTTATAACTTACTTTGGCCACTAAAGTTTCTGGTTTCAATTATTTTACGCGAGCTAACGTTCCTTATGTGAATTTTATTATAGGATACTGAATCCGGCATAAAGCTTTCCAAGCTACAAATATCGGCCTTATACGTGGTCCAGAGATATATCGGCTGAAACGCTGTGAAAATGATAGTCATGATTAGGATAATCTTTCAGCTAAGAAGAATACGGCAGTGTGAATATAAATAGGTGTTTCTGTCGAGACATAAATTCGAATTGCACGTTCTTTTTTTTCTGATTTGCAGTTATCCGCCACCTGGCAGGTTCAGTACTACATCAGAAAGGTGACTATGAGTAAGTGTCTAACGACTAACTGGCCATCCAGATGTGCTAGATTTAAACAACGTTCCTTCCATGGATTCACGTTCAATTACGTCGATGTTGATACATCTTCCGATGCCTTTAGTATCCAATGTCTTTCTAATAACAAAAAAATATATATCAGGGAGAACAAATACCATATAATGTGATTCATAAAAATGGAAAAAACGCGTGATGAACAACAGCAATAAAAAGTTACAGACCTATATCAGTATTAAAAAAACGAATCCGTAGTGTTGGTTCCTGTCATTTTGAGGGCAATGTTTTCTCCTGTCATTGGCATGCCCACTTCGTCAGGGCGTGATTATATAATACTGATGTAATTTGCTAACGAATGCTATTAGGCCAGTTTTCTTCAAGCCCCTGTTATTATTAATAGAAGGATTCCCACCAAGGTTTGCTGTGCACATACACATTCTGTACACATGAATTTAATGTAAATACTTAGCACGAACCCATATCGCACTACATTGTCGTTGTCAATCTTTCCATCGGCTGATTATTCTTTGTACACATTCGCATGTTTTAGTGAATTGATTAAACACACAATGAACCGGTTTACTTGCAGTATCACTTGGTCTTCTATAAAGATTTGTCCTCGAAATTGTTTTAGAGCCTCAAATCTACTTATTTAATAAGACGACCTTAAAGTGTGTTATTTTAATTGAATTCTTACACGATGATAAGGCCTTGTCCCCAAGTCTTACCGCTACATACCAGTTTTGCACTATAATTTCTATTGGTTTGTATGTAGATTAAATGTACGCGCCTTTTTAACATACGTCAACCCATCTCAAAAGAGTTTCTAGTTAATCCGTTGGACTGTCACACTGTTGTTTGAAATAAAATACCGTCGGTCTATTCATGCTTAGAGAGGATTTTCTTTAGTCTCACACTTTCTAGTCTTAAATAGAATTTTCGCTTATTGGTAATGACTTGTTTGAAATAAAATATCCAATTGTCGTCACAAGTACGTTTAAGTATGATTGTTCTTGTTCTAGCAGGCTCGGTTTTATGGATAGTATTTAAAGTGTACTCTCACATTTTATACTCTGTTGGTTTATCATTATAAATTTTACTGTTATATTATTATTATTATTATTATTATTATTATTATTATAATCACGTTACACTTACCTTAGTCACACTAATGTTTAGTCACATCATTTTTGTTAGCCTGTCAGCATTAGGTGTGCCATTATTAATTCAGGCTTAAAGCTTCACCTAAATGTTTTTTAAAGATTTAAAATCTATAAGATAATATATAATAATTATGTTAACTGAATAATTATGCCCAGGTAAGGGTAAACTTCACCTATATACATAAACTCTTACTCGAGAGTTGTTGGAATCCTCTTGAAATTCTTTATTTGGTCAATGATGTATAAAAGTATATAAATGGGTCCTGCTATATTGTTAAAAGTTCAATCCACCTATGTGAAATGTTTTGCTCGTTATTAAAATGTGTAACTTTTATCTTAAATATATAGTATCTCGATTTTCAAAATATATCACAAGTACCTAGTATCGTTTTTTTTTCAAATAAGATGCATAGCATTTTATTTTAATTCTGTGCATTCTAATCCAATAATAAAATATAGTGCGGTGGGATTAATGTTAAGTTATTAAACAAAGTTTCAATCCAATAGTAAACTATAGGACTCTGGGGTTTACTTTTAAATGATTACACAAAGTTTAATCTAATATAGAAAAATATACTACTAGGTGATATAATGGTTCAAAGTGGTAAATTCGTCAGGCTGCTGCTTTTGTAACGTAAAAAAAATAAAATGTAATATTGAGAGGGAGTTTCCAATGTTGTTGAAAGTAAATTTTAAGCTGTAATTTAAGATAAGTTTCTCGTTAGTCTTTTTAGTAGCTTTTAAATAGCATGTTCTCGTAAACTAGAAATAATATTTTCATTGGTCTGTCACGCTTAAGTTTGAAACAGTGATCAAGTTATCCAGTCATATATCAGTTTGAAGTGAATACAAAAAAGCATGCAATTCGAAGCCCGCAACAAACAGTGTCAGATAAAAAAAAGCTTATTATAATGAATTATTTCTGCATAAAGTAAGAAAAAATATTGTTGTTTCACTGTTTTAGTATACTGTAAATATAAATCACTTTCTGAAATATTTATTTATCCCTTTACTTTTTCCTTGGCAAAATAGAAATCTTTTTTTTTTGTCTGGGACCGTTTGCTGCGTCCGTCCAGTCGCCTCTTCTTCTGATTCGCTTAATACGAAGTAGAATCCTAATTGTTAAGCCTATTGAGTAAATGGACGCAAGTTAAATCTCAAGACTGATTAGTCGCATCTTAGAAATGCCCGTTCTTGTCGATGTATCTTTGAGCCTCGCGGTTTCTAAAGCCAAATCTCTGTGGACATTACTACGCACTAATGATTTAGGCGCGGTTGATGCTTATCTTGTTTATTTATGCTATGCCGTAGAGATTATACAAACATGTGCCACGTTGTGTCAGTCTAAATAGCATTGATAAATGGATTATCCTTCCACACTCATATAAACGAATATTTACACTAGTTCTTAATTTACATGAGTTGGAGTAGTATATATACATACATACATACACACACACACACACACACATATATATATATATATATATATAATTGTGTGTGTATGTGTGTGTATACTTCTGTGTGTGTATTTATGCTGACATCCGACCTACTCATATTTACATACCTGCAGGCATACATTACTGTATTGTAATAAGCTAAATATAACTTGTTTATTTAAAGCCCACCCAAGATGGCTCGATGTGACACATTAGATGTAGTTAGCTATAAACGCTACAGGTCTGTTCATTGCCGGTACGAATTAAATTAAAAATTGTAATACGCATTTGAGCTCGATAAAATACTCGTAGGAGGAAAATCGTTTTTTTTCATCTGTTTATGAACGTTGTAATATATTACGGTGAATATTTTATTTTAAATTTGCAAAGCTGGGTTTTCTTTAAATACATGTTATCATATTTAAAAACATTGAATTGAACAAACATTTATTTTGGATTCTTTATGTTAGGTTTCTTTGTAGAAATATAAAAGGCCTTTACGATTGCATGCTATGAACATAAAGTTTATCTGAAAATTAACATCTTGTATTTCAGATTTGTATTAAATTTGATTCATATTAAAATGTAAAATGCACCAATCAAACAATATTCATTCAATTTCAATTTCTTCGAAAAAAATCGTAAGTTTAAAACTTAGCTTAAATACATTTTCTCTAAGCAAATAGGGATTTTTATAAAAATATTTTAAAAATCTGTTATTTTTTCTCGCATTATACTTTGATTTTTATCTTCAAAAGGCGATATAACATTTGCTGCGCAGTCGATTTTCGTATGCTAGAAAAACTCTAAACTAAAAATATGAAACCTTTATTTCCTGTCCTTTTTATATTGCCTTATCTGCGCGCGCCCAGCTAGAGACGGGGTTTAGACAGAGGAGTTGAATCGATTAAACTATAAATTTGTCTAAATTTGCTGGCCGGTAGACTGAAGGCTTCTCTTGTCCTTTGACTTTTTTCTCTAGGTTGTACATGTGGCCTGCTCCTCCGACGATACCAAGTCTAACATCCTTAACCTATCGTTTAGTTCGCCTGGCTACCAGCTGCCATGCGTCCGGTTGCGTGTCTGCACCTTCTACACGCTACATCCATTTTCTTTATATTCCCCCCCCAAATATTCACATATGTTTTTTCGTTCTCCGTCTATCTTAAGGTTCTTTAGCGCCCCATCAATTTAGACTTCCGTTTTTTTACCATTTAACAAAATAATAATTACAATACAAACAAAAGCAACAGTGAAACAGCCCAACAATCAGAATCGTTATGAAATGCATATTACGAGTCCGTAGTTCCTTTATTCACACACACACGCACATATATATGTGTGTATATGTATATATATATATATATATATATATATATATATATATCACGAAAACAATTACAACACAAAATAATTTATAATGAACATTGTACCTCATTCAAAATCAATGCAAAATGAATTCAGTATGATATGCGCATATTATTTTTTTTACATTTACTTTTTTATTCACCTACATGAACATATTATATTCGTACATTATTTATTTTTTACTACATTTTATGTTTTTCCTGAAAGCTGCAGTTTGTACGAATATCAATGGTATACACACACTTAACTCGTTCTTATCTTGCAGTTTTATTATTACTATTTTTCCTTTCTAAAACCAAGTGTTTTCCTTTGTATTTTGTTAAATGTCTTTATACGGGAAAACCCTATGCATGGTGAATACCTTTCCATGGTAACCATGTTGTAATGAAACAATTAACATTCGAAGACTCTCGTGCGTGCTTACTGCTCGAGTAAATAAAAAAAAAATATTTTTTTTTAATTTTTCTCATATTTTTTTTCATAACTCATTCTCAACACTTCGCATACTCTGTCGAAACGGTTCCAAATTATCACGCATGGAACGAACCCCGAAAATGAATATTATTATTCAAGGTATCTTTGACGATGACTAAAACAGAACATAGATCTTACCCGACCTAATAACAGTATCACGTCTCTGTTGTAAAACTATTATTATGGCGATAATTTTGTCGTTTCGCTCACATGGAATTTGACAGCCGCCCAAAATTGGTTTATGTATATATCCTTATTATCTTAACTAATATCTTAATTGTTCCCTATCTTTTTCATTTAAACGTCATGCGTCGTCTTATGCAATATTTTTACATTGCCGGGGGTGATAAAATGACGTAGTCATATGATGTATGCTGAGGGTCTACAATGCCTTCTTTATCACTAAGCTAACATTTTCCGACCCATTGTCTGTTAACAGCTGGAGTGGTGTCTTTAATATGGGGGGGGGAATTTCATCCAACTACAAATGGACCACTGTTTCTACTTTCTTATTAGAGACCGCAAAAAGCATCCAGCTAAACGCTATACATATCGATGAACCCGTAAATATTCAACGCTAGTTTCGCGAAAGGAAAGGAGGCTAATTGCACTCCTGCATTCGGGGTTGCTGCTTTCTTAGGTTTAGCACGGAATATATTTTACTTTGTATTCATTCATTTCCTTAAATGAACATGACCAGTAATAGTGTTGCCTTATGGCGTAAGGCGTCTTTTTCTACGACCATGTGATCAGTATCCTCAAGGAACTGCACTAACACTATATTTTAAGATGCGATGGTACATATAATCTAATGAATGGTTCGTTCTCCATTTGCAACAAGTAATACGCTATCTTGTCCATCACAGCGGACTTTTTTCTTTCATCTGGCACGGTTTACAGTTCTTCATCCGCATTTTTAAATTTAAAGTTTCCTTATCTGCCTCTTGCCCCCTAATAAAATCTAAACTCCATAAACCGATAAACCTTAAACCTTCTCGTAAAACGCAATCTTTTTTGGCTCAAACCAATTCGAGATTATCGTACTTACCGAGTAATTTTTACCGTTTATTTCTAGCGGTGGATCGTCATTGTTTCGGCTCGAACCCACAGCGCGTAACACGAGATCCGCACAAACATTAGCGTTTCTCTTCAGATACTGTATGGTGCAATTATAGCCAGTCATACTACAAAACCCACGTCTTTATTTTCCTATCTTTTATATGCGAGTTTTGTAAATATTCTAAGGGTCTGTGAGCTGTATAGATGATGAGCTTTGCACTATGCAAAAATGATTCAACTTATTAAGGGCGTAGTGTATCGTGCATACTTCTTTTTATATAGTCAACTATCTTTTCTGCGTATCATTTAGTTTATGGGATAAGAAGTGCATTGGCTTTTCAACTTCTCTATCCTCCCTCTGAACATAGATCATTTGCGACAAACATGCCCAATCGCATGATCAGAGGAATCCGTGTACAATCGGTAGTCCTTCTCGCGATCGGGATAAGCCAGTTATCTATTTACTTCAGCATTGATCCGTCGTCACCGTCAATATCCTTCGAAGTATAATGTAACAAATATGGCGTTCAATAAATTCAAAGAAAATATATTGTCATATACAATATATAAAATAAGCTATACTAATATATTATAAATAGCAAAAACGAAATATATATATATATATATATATATATCTGTCGATTCTGATGTGGAAGAATTTGAAAGTTATTCTAGGAATTTAAAGGCGAGGAGAATGTAATCGTTTGCACTCATATGCACGTTTATACTGCCCCGAATAAACTTTGCAAAATCCGCCATTCTATACGCTTATTCGGTGTGTACTTAAAATATTCCATTGCTAGTACGATGTAGCAACAAAGGATGTATATAGTATTTTCATTTGCTAACGCTAATACTAGATAAATCTGTTAAAAGAGAAGACCTCTTTAATCTCAGATAAATAGAAAGAAGTTAAATTTAACTTTAACACTTGATAAAAGTAGGGAGAAAATATATTCCTAAAAATAGATATTGCTTGAATAATAATATTTTGATTGCTGTATTGATAAACGAGTTGGAAATTAAACTACGATTGCAAGTGAGCAACGCAATAGGTATTACACGGTGAGTATACATAAAAATAATTAAAAATAACTGAACTACTTTTTTCCGACTTAGAATACAGAATTCATTTTAAATACTTCATTTTAAAATTATTTATATTATAAATAAAAGGGTATATATTCACAATTTCAAAATTATTTTATTTTTGGAAAGGAATACTTATTATAGCGCTTTATTTAAAATCTTCTTCATCCGGGGAGAGTAGCAGTAACGGCACCATTAATATTTATAACATTGACTTAGCACGCAAAACCAGAATGTGTAATATATATAAATTTATATAAGAAAATTGGGCTGTATTATTGCACAATGTGTGTATGCAGTGAACCAATAGTCACTATCATCTTGTCTCACAACTTTCAGTGTGGCTTTTTAGACGTAGCAGGTGTATAACATTAAAATTTGAGACAATGATAGCGGATTACTTTCAACCGTAATCACTAATATAGAATGTCTTACAATCTGATATAACGAACTCACAACTAAATTGGAATAAGAAAGCGGTAAACCAACTTTTTAACCTTTATTTTTTGTTAATGGGCTCTTAGACACACACTCGTTTTGAGTTGCCTCGATGTGCTCCAGGGGATTTTACGCTGGTTGTTCGAATTTTTTTAGGCTTCGTTGTTCTTAAAATTACTATATATTCTCTTGTTTTTTTTTTTTTAATTATTATTATTATTATTATAATAATAATAATAATAATAATAATAATAATAAAAAATCTTTACATGCAGTGACTTCGGTTTTATCTGGACGACTTCCAGATAAATTATCGTTCAAAACTTATTTTACGAATGTAATGGTTATCTAAAAACATCTGTCCATTTCACAGAAAACTATATTATGGTTCCGTTTAATTTCAAGAGGAAATGGTACTGCGTGTGTAATTTTGAAACAAGAATTGCGCAATCGTTAAGTATATCTTTCCTGAATTCACATTGTTTATATCTAGTATCTACGAGAAAGCAGGACTACAGGAAACCGCATCGACACAAACGCAGAGCACATACAAAACCTAGTATTGGGAAATGGTCACATTTTAATACTTATTAGGCTCACCCTTGCTAAACTCCAGTGATTTGACGAAAACTAGTCTATGACGATGGTTTTGTCATTTATAATTATATATACATTAATGTGTATGTATTGCGACTTATATGTACCCATATGTATATTTAAACCTTTATGTAGATATTTGTGTGCGAGATGTAAATCATATAACTATATGTATACCGTTTGTTAAAAAGGTTAGCTATATTCATTTTTATGCAGGGGTATCTATGCATGCATATTTGTTAAATATTTTATCCTTCGTTTCCAACAAGATTTTCTTTAAACCTTAATTTGTTATGCGTTTCTACTCATACTAAGTGCATTTATCACTTTCCAGACTCCATTCCAATTCGTGATGTTATAGGGGTAGTTTAGGGCGCCCGCGCATAGAACATACCCCCGTCACCTTGACGCCTGAAAGATGACCGTTTTTTTACTCTTTGCCGATTCCACATCTGGAAGAGTTGCACTTGCTCCGCTTCCCGCGGTGTCTTCAAGATAACGACCCCTTCAAAACGAACATCTATTATTATGAGAGAAAAATACAATAAATAAATAAAGATAAAACAACAATCACAAAAAACTGAAGACCTTTGTTCGAGTATTAAGAAACGACAGCACAGCGAGGTGTCGCCTTGTACATGCGAAACAGAAGCGACAAGATATATGCGGCGTGTTATTTGTTCTTCACGCTAGAACAAGATTTGGCTCGTGAACTGGGAGCCTGTTCTCAAAGCGGCAAATAGTGGGGAGAATTGTTCTATAAGTGATAAAAAACAGATTTTCAAATAAATAAATAATTGAAAAACGAAGCATGGGATATTACGAAATAAGTAAGTCTGATAAGAGAACGAGCGAACGAATGATTTCAGTAAAATAAAAAGAATGAGAGAGAAAGACGGATAGACAGAAGAAGAGAGTAGTGTAGATACGTCAAATCAGTTATATACTAAACCATGCAAATCCATATTAAAATATTATTTTCTTCGTTAAACGAACTCAGTTAACGGACGTATATTACGAATACTTATTTTTAATGAACTAAGAGAGTGACGAGCAATTGACTAATACTTATACATGTACACACACACACACACACACACACATATATATATATATATATATATATATATATATATATATATATATATATGATAAAACGGTAAGTGAGAGGGAGAAAGGGACAACGATCGCTAGATTTAAACCTGAAGACAAATGGAGGAGCTATTATAAGAATTTAATTTATTTCTTTAAGAGTTTTTGATTTTTTCTATTCCGCAGCTTGTCACGATTTCTAAAACCACATTGAATCATTGCTATGATGAGCTAAGCTCGTGTAACTGCTAAATGATATTTTTCTTCGTAATACAAACTGAATAAATTAAAGCAATATATGAATACTTAATTTATTATAAGTAAATGGAAAGAAGTTTGCTTGAATCTTTGCTGACGAACAAGAAGCGTATATCAATGCCAGAGCAATGTAGAATAAGGAGGCATTAAAGTGACGTCGTATATGAAAAAAGTAGACAGACCAACAAATGCCCCCCTGGATTTAATGAATTTGTGTACATCTGTTTATTTCTCAAAATCGATCACATATATAAATCAGTAAATATGTCCATATCGTTTAATATAATCGCTGTAGTAAATGTATTTGATGCATACAAAATAGTATCTCTTTTTCCAAAAATGAAAACAAAGTAAATAAATGCCGTCGGCAATAATAATTACAAATATTTACTTACTTCTTACAAGGACGTATAATCCTCCTTTTTTATTATTATTATTATTATTATTATTATTATTATTATTATTATTATTATTATTATTATTATTATTATTTTTGTATTTACTTTAATTTATTTTATTCATCCAATCAAAATATTGTTTAAACGCTACTCAGATAACATAACGACGTACCCGCGATAGTTATATATATATATATATATATATATATATATATATATATATATATATATATATATATATATATATATACTAGTAAAAAAACAGTCTACAGAAAATGGACTCTTATTTATTAAAGTATGACAGATTATGAAAAGGAAGGGTTGTAAAATATAGCTTCGAATTCGGGGGTATCAAAACCAAAGCAAAATATGATGAAAGTAAAAGTAAAATAGATAAGCCCCATAATTTATTATACCATACCTGTTCACACTGAAACACTTATTACAATATTCTGTGGATCTATATTAAAAAAAAAACCTTGTTAAACTTTGTGACATATTTCCATTCTATGGAGGTCAGGTGCGAACGAACACCCCATACTTTTATTATATCATATTTCTTCAAACTGAAACATAATTATCAAAGTATAGTTACGCAGATAGATATTAAAAGTCTTTATTAAAGTTTGTGCCTATTTCCATTCTATGGAGGGCAGGCGCGAACGCAGACCCCATAATTTTATTATACCATCACTATTTAATTAAAACATACTTATCAAAGTATTATTATGTACATCTATATCAAAAACACTTGTAAACGGTTTTTTTTTTAATTTTTTAATTTTTTATTTCTATACTTTGTGGGCCAAGCGCGAACGCAGCCTCCACAATTTTAATGAACCACCGTTCTGCAGGATCAAACATACTCATTCCTGTGTCTCGATAAATCTTCTATCATTATATGCAATCAGTATTTTTTAATAATCAACCATATAGGAGCCTATTCGACACACACACACACACATAATCCATTCAGCTTTATATTATATATATATATATATATATATATATATATATATATATATATAGTTATAGTTATCTGGTTATCTGCCCTGATGTTAGAGTGACAAATAGTATGGTAAGCCATCGCATGTTGCAACCTAGGCGACTCGTGTAGGCTATGTATATTAGGATGTAAGCCATACTTAACTGTAAAGAAGCACAAAGTTTATTAAATTGTAGGAGTAAAATAAAAGAGGTATGTACACACTAAAAAAATATTACACTAGGACAACAGAAATAGATTACTATAAATACTACAATTACTACAACTACTACAACTACTACAAATAATAAGAAGAAAAAAGAAGAAATATCAATCTTAATTATAATTCATAAATAATCAAATACATCGATTATAATATAAAATGTGAATAAACATAAAAAAAAATCTAGGTAAATATGCGATGACAAAGAAATGAAAAAAAAATCATCACTAAACAACAAATAGACAGATACATGATTCAATTGTTCACAATGATTATGTGTGTAAATGAGTTGAAATCTGATTGGCTGACTTGCAAGGACAGTATCACATGCGTATATAAAATAAGAAGCAAGAGCAATTGCATGGTAAAACTCGGAATGTTCCGTGAAACTTAATTGCCATATGGTAACGTGATAAGAGACCGGAAAGAGGAAAGAAAGAGAATGCGAAAAGTCGAAAGACAGGTGCAAAATTTTAGATTATGCAGGTATTTCTTTTCGATTTTTAACTGAATAAGCTTTAAAAATATCATTATATTATTCTTTTTATCTTTTTTATATTGTAACCATTGCAGAATTGCCAGGAATGCTAAAACTTGTTTGTTTTAATTCGATGGCAGGTATCCATAATGTTACTAACACACCTCGTCGTTATTTACACGTTGAGAACAATGTATTTGAATCTTCAAAATAATAACGGAATCTGCATATTGCGGAATATATGCATAAATATTGGTCCTTTAAAATCTTGGTTTTTCTTCTTTTAAAACTCGATCAGAGCGTTCGAACAATGGCCCATCAAATGATAAAAGTCGATCTTAAGAGAAACAAAGGGGAATATCCCTGTTTAACGAAACATATATATATATATATATATTTATATATAAATAAATATATATATATATAAATACATATATATATACATATGTGCGTGTGTGTGTCTATATATATATATATATATATATATATATATATATATATATGAATAGATAGATAGATATTCTCCTTCATCAAATGTGGACGATTCCATTATTTTTTCAATTAAACACACACCCACACACATATATATATATATATATATATATATATATATATATATATATATTTATATATATATATAATTTAATACAGTAATAATTAAATAGTTAATACAACAATAATGAAATACCAACATACCTGCAGATACTAGTGATTCATCCTTTCGGGAACCACCAGTTCAGAGTGTCACAATGAAGGCAATTCGATAGATCCAAACCAAGCGATAGAAGCCATCCCTGGCTTCATTAGCAAGGACCAAATACATTCGGCTACCGTTAACTGTGAGAAATGCTGTTGAATTTAAGAATTTATTTTTTAAATGCATTTTAACGTCTCTCAGAGTGATCAAATGATTGTAGGATGATGCACGCATCAGAGCTAAATTGACTGATTTTAATTACACTTACAGTGCTGAACGATAAGAAACGAGTTTCTTAAAGAGGCGGACATAATTATTTACTATAATAGTTATTAAATACCTACAGACACTAGTGTTTCATACTTTCGGGAATAATAATTGCATATATATATATATATATATATATATATATATATATATATATATATATATATATATGTGTGTGTGTGGTTTTTATATAGGTATATATATGAACTATATATACATATATATTTATATAAATATATATATATACATAATATATGTATATGTGCATATATATAAGTATATATTTATACCTAATATATACGTACATATAGTTTATATGTATAAATTATTAATTATTGACAAATATGAGTTTTAAAACATAACAAAACAGATCTGATATATGCATAAACCAATAAAATGTTTACTTTTTACGCATTAATGTACACATTTTATTGACAAGATGTATATACTAGCAGAGTTGTTGAAAAATCCATGTTCAATAGTGTTGTATATAGTAATGTATACTCCTTTCTATAAAAGCCATATATACTAGGGGTGTGCAATAAGCATGCCCCTGACCCACTTCCCATAGCAGTAGAGCAACGAAACTTGGCATAGATATTAGTTTTTCTCTACATAGTAACCACCCAGAGTTATGCATTTCTTCCATCGTTTAATGCAGTTCTGGAGTCCGTTTTTGTAGAACACCCCGGGTTGATCCTCCAACCACGACGTGACTTCAGAAATCAAGGCTGCATCATATGGGAAATGCTTTCCTTTAAAAAAAAACTTCATGGCTTGAAAGAGGTGAAAGTCAGAGGGTGCAAGGTCAGGAGAATAGGGAAGATGGGGAGGATGTCATAACCACACGCCCGTGCTTCTAATTTGGGGACATACGAGTTGCGGACCGGATAGTTGTCCTGCAGGAGGAGGGTACCTTTGCTGATCTTGCCCGCCTCTTGATTTTGATAGCTTCCCTTAATTTCCTCATAAGGCATAATAACACATATAGGCTGCTGATATTGTGGTACTCTTTGACAGGAAATCTGTCATCATTACTCCGTCCTGGTCCTAGAAGACTGTGAGTATGTCCTTGCCAGCGGAGGGCTGCATCCTTGCCTTTTTTGGAGATGGTGCGTCCAAGTGTTCCACTGCATTGACTGGAGTTTGATCTCTGGATCATAAGGATGCGCCCAGGTTTAATCCTATGTAGTCAGCCTTTTGAAAAACTTTGACTCATCTTCTTGGCATATCTCCAAATTCGTCCTCGAGCACCCCACGCGGTCTCGCTTCTGGAATGGTGTTTGCAACCTGGGAATCCATCTGGCAGACACCTTATGCATATGCAAATGGTCATGAATGATAGTTTCCACAGACCCTGTACTAATCTTTACATCTTGGGCTATTTGGCGAATAGTAATGCGCCGATCTTCCAAAATGCTACCCTCAAATTGACGGACACATGCCTCATCAATGGCAGAAGGGGGTCGACCAGTTCTGGGAGCTGTTTCCACAGACTTCCGGCCATGTTTGAATTCACGATGCTGGCGTTTTACAAGGTCATATGATGGGGCATTATCCCCATGAGTTTCTTTCATTTAATCAAAAGTCTCCTGTGGTGTGCGTCCATTCAAATACAAAAACCGCATAACTGCTCGACATTCAACAGGCTCCATTTCACACCTGACTCAGTTCAAACACCTGTAAAACAGAAACCGCAAGTAGTTCCGAGCTGTAATTTGCCACATAATCCGTAGATATATATATATATATATATATATACATATATATATATATATATATCATTGTTCCTGCTAAATTTCAGCTAGATCAGACAACTGAAAGTGGATCAGAGGCATTACTTATTGCCCGTCCCTCGTATATATATATATATATATATATATATATATATATATATATATATATATATATATATATATATATGTATATATATATATTTATATATATATTCTGTAAAGTTCATATATATATACATATATATATATATATATATATATATATATATATATATATATATATATATATTCAAAGCCACATGGATTCAGAATATGGTATATATATATTTCCATCCAAACGTCTTTCTTGAACGATGCTTAAAATATGATGTGGTAGATTCAACGGTGAATTAGATACACGTATATGGAAGAAAATGTAAACATAAAATAAACGAAACAATGTAAAAATAAACTAATGAATAAAATTAAACAACCAAATCCAAACAAGACTCCTCATAATTTAATGTATATTCTAAAAATGTTATTCATACGAACATAGAGAATTCAACGCAATGAAACAAAGTTATATCAAAATAATATGTAAATAAAACTTTTAAGGAAAAAAAAAAACACATCTTTTAAATTAAACATATAAGATTTTGAAGCACAATATTTGATGGTTGACAAAGAAAGGATATTTTGTGAATAATAAGATGTGCATGTAGTACATTCAATAATAAGATGTTAATTATGTTGCGACTTAGGATTTGAAAAGAATGGACGAAAAATTTATAAACTACATATATACCGATATATTTCATGACTGTTTGAGGATACAAAATTTAAATATTGAAATCCTCAAGGGAAGACTTATTAATCACGATTAAAATAAAATGCGTAAATAATATCTTTTAAAGAAGTGAGGAGGGAAAAAAGGAACAGAAGCGTAAGCTGATTCCCCTTTTGTTTTTCTTTCCTCTTTTCTCCTTTTGTTTTTAAATGTGTCACTCATTTTACCTTTAATCATGAATCTTAAAATATTCCCTTCATTAATGCAATATATATATATATATATATATATATATATATATATATATATGTATATGTATGTATCATTTATGAACTATGCTGCTTTTTTGTAGTTTATTTACTCTACAGCTAATTTCATTTCGTCAGTTAGTATTTTGGTATTTGAATCTTTATTCAGTACTTCCCCCTAGGTCACAGTTCTCGTTGCACTTTCCCAGTGGAGAACTGGTCAGTGATCTCTCTCCTCGGTCTTTCCTTCCTCCTTGACACTAATTGGCTGTTTCGTCTCATCTTTTTTTAGGGGGAGGCAGTGATATTGTAATGAGATTGGGGTTTAGAGAACTTATAAATATATGTCATTATTATTATTATTATTATTATTATTATTATTATTATTATTTGCCCTTTTGCAGAAGTTTAGACACGAGATAAAGTGTAATTTTGAGAAGGCATTCATACTATATCTATCTATCTATCTCTCTCTCTCTCTCTCTCTCTCATATATATATATATATATATATATATATATATATATAAATTCTAAAGAAATAAGTCAAAATGTATAGTTTTATTTATTCATCTTTTATTCCAGTAGGGGCTAAATTTTTTGTTGAAAACGAAATTTAAAAAAAAAAACATCAATAAAATTATTCGTTTCGGCATATGTTTCTCTTTTGGGCAATATGACGCAACCAACGAGTATATATGCTTTTACGCCGAAAACGTATCCTCATGGAGCTTTTTGTTTGAGATATTTTGATCGATATTATAACGGATATACACTTTAAATATAGCTTTAAGGACACAGCTGTGTATATTCATTTTGGTAAGTAGGTACGCTAACTGAAACAAACACATATGCAATTTCGACGTATTGTCAGGAAACATATCACGATGTATGCACACAAACAGAGACAGGATTAAATAAACACAGCTTCGGGTATATTCCAAAGAAAATAAATATGACTTCCACGATTAAATCTCGTACTAGCATGAGCATTGCGTATTAACCCCAAACTCTGAGGCACGAATATTTTGACAAACACTATTTTATTTCAACGGACGCTTTATTTCAATTTATCGGTCGTACAGCTCCAACGCTGCCGCCTGCCATCAATAACAGTGATGATGCCAGCTTTTTATCGGTTCCTGGGATAAATTATTGTCTGAGATGATTATATTTGGTGATGGCACACTGTTTCATAATAGACATGAGCGCGGAAATCTAATGAAATAGCCGAAACCACAGAAAACAACGTACAAGCTATAGTGAAAGATTATCGTAATTTCAAGGGAACATCCATTCCTTCTTTATTTTAACAAGAATAAAAACATTCTCAATCACTAATAACTATTAGGCTCAGTTCTCAGCCTGAGTGTTTATCGTTCAAACACATCCGCTTTATATTCGCAGGTAATATGAATTTTACAAAACATGTGTTCAGGACATTTGCCAATATTGCTGCAAAGAAAGTGGTCCCTGTCCACTGTGCTACAGAATTTCTCACAACCATTCGCCCATGCACGAAGTAGTGTTGCCACCTCCGGACTGGTGTATCTATTGCAAGTCTTTCTCTCTAAAATATGGTCCGAAATGTATATCGATCTAATAGGTCCTACACTGTTGTCCAAGCGTCAACGTCTTTTCTATCGGTTCAATATTGCATCCGTGTGCCAGTTTTAAAAGTACTTAAAGGAATGCACTCTGATCAACTGACAGTAATTTCTGCCCCTTACATACTCACGATCAACCGATAAATATCAAAACCCCACCTCTTCACTCTTGACATTCCTGGATGCCAGGAAGCCATGTACAGTTTCTTGGGTTGCTAAACTTTTAGATTTTCTATCCCTGCTTCCTTAACTATAATAAAAAGGCAGACTTTTAAATATAATGTAGACGAATATCTTGCTGCTAAACCTCACTCAATCCTTTGTTTTACATGATATCCAATGATGTACTTTTACGACTAAGTAGCCTATTTCGAAATAAAATACATTAAAACAGCATCCAGCCTTATGATTTTGTTGCTATTTACATGCTGCCATAACAACGTCGGTTATAAGATATCAACTACAGTGTAATCCAGATATAAGATACTATTTCTCCGGTCCGTACAGCTCTCTTATATCCACGTTAGATTTACACACGGGGGTCTTATATCTAGATTATACTATACAATAACACATGCTCTTTTATGGAACCAGAGAAAAAAATTCTCTTATATCCGTTTTTCTTCTAAACTGGTCTCTTATATCAGAGTAACACTGTAAAATATACATTGTGTATCTTTCTGAATACGGTGAGACAACTAATTTTTAAAAGATCGCAGATGTTAATTCTTTGAGCCCGATATTTAACGGATGCCTGGTGTATCATTGTTGTATTGCTTTTTAGAAAAACATACGCTGATATAAAATATAAGATAGAGTAATTTTGTTAAGTGTGAGGCTTTCGTTTTAGCGGAACGTTGGTATTTCCTCGGTGAAGCTGGTTCTGAAAAATTAAGTCCCTAAGCCAAGACCCTAATTGCACTGGCAATGAAGTCCGCTAGTGCATATCGAGTAAATATGTGTGCGCGAGTTTGCAATAATGCGATAACCAAATGAGTAATTGGATTTAATGGATGAAGGACACGTTAAGCACATGATTAAGTGTTTTACAATCAATTATTTAGTGGAATTTAGTTAAAAAGTCATAACGGAAATATGTTGCTTTACAGTGCAAAGGGTCTGCTAATTCGAAAGAGTTTGATCGTTCAAGCACGAAGAAAATGGGGTCTATCGAGTCTAGCAACAGATAAATTGTTAAAAATCATTATCCAAGTACAGTATTATATTATTTCTTATCAAAGAAAATCTTTTTTGGAGAATGTAGAGAACGTGGCAACAATTCATTAATTAATCGGAAGACGACCCCTGCCCACGCTCTACACGCATAATTAGATAAATATTGAACAGAGAAGACATTTAGAAACGAATGCGCAGATGAGCAGATGCAAGGTGGGCAAAGGCGAAGGCAGAAAAGAAACTGCAGGAGAGAAAGTGCAGAAACTGCAAGAGCATACAAATGCTTTAAATGCACATAGACTGCTGAGAACGTAGAGCTAGTAGAGTTGAGTTTAGTTGCACTAAGATGGCTTGCTCAATGCCTTATCAAAAACCTGTGTCGGAATAAAACCTTAAAACTCCCTAAAAGAATAACCCGTCCGAAGAAAAAAGAAATGAATTCAAAACTTCACTGATGAAAATCGTTCGACCCGCCCCCCCCCCAAACCATAAAACAATAATTCTTACTAGCGAAAGATAAACAAAACATGGTAATTCAAAACAAACCCAACCGTCGATAATTTCATAGTCGTTGCTGGCCTTTTAATATTTTTCTTTTCGTATGTTTACGTCGTTTGATAAATGCGTTGTTAACCTTTTTTTTTTAAATATAATCCTTCTATACCAAAAACTCGTGTATTTTCCATATTTTGCCTTATTATAACACACATATCTTTCTTACCCTATGTCAGACGAACCACATATAATCGAATTTGAGAGAAACTTTTGCGGCCTGAATCATAATAGAACGATATCTTGTACAATTCTGAATGACTTCTGTTATAATACACATACACTCCCTGTGTCCTGGTCGCTGAATTACTTCTTAGTTAATGCCATTGTAATGACATAGAACTTGGTTCGCGAACAAAAAACACCTTCTGTGTTTGTCGTCCTGTTCCTTCATAAAACCGTTATAATTGGTTACCGTTACAAGAACGACCTTGGGAAGAAACTGCGACAAGCATCATTCAACGCAAGAATATGTTCGTGGAAGAAAGTACCATGTAGGTGACCTTTATTATTTGTTTACCTCCTTTTAATAAAATTTTCAGTTATTTTCTTGGTCATGAGAAGTGGTTTTAAGAAACAAAAGACTGTGAGAAATTCTAGAGACGGTGAAGCTGGTACAAGAGTATCAGCATAAATAAGAAGGCCAGAACAGTTCGGCGAAAGTATATGTAGAATGGATGAAAAGGGTGTATGACGAGGCAGAGAGTATTCAGTTTCGAGAGAGTCTCAAGCGTAGGCGCTTAACGAAGCGCATCTGTCAGGAGGAACCTGTCCGAGGGAGCAGGAGGATTCAGAGGCTGCAATGGGAGATCTTGTGCGATGCCATCACCGACAGCTATATTTGGACAGAAGTTTTAGAAAGGAAACAATAGAAACTAAGAAAAGCCCAATAATTTCTCAAGAGTTTGCGCAAGTGTGCGATCGTCTGTGAGAATCCTCAGAGTAACGATCTATCGGCAATGACGTAAGGAGTAGGACGGAATTACTTTGTTCTGCGAGATCGAGGGTCATATGGCACGGGGAAGAGGTAAACCCTGGGAGTTAAAACCGACCCATCTGTCCGGTAAGGGCAATTATCATAGCGTATACTGCTGTTACTTATCAGAGATTAAGGCTTAGAGTACACGAGGTTGGAGGCCACCATGGTTTATTTGGATAAGCCGAGTGGTTTGAGTTAAAACAAGCCCCTTGCGGAGGCAGATTTCATATAGCCAGCCCCGCAATGCATTGCGGAAACGAAAGGTTTGAGTACAGTAGAAACATTTAAGCTGTAGGAGACGATTGCGAGATTTTCAGGTAAATAGTTAGCCTCGTTATTAAGAGCATGCGCGCACAAAGGGTTCTGTGCGTATATGTTTCAGTGATCAGATCATACCGGCATGATTTCCCTCCGATGTACGCATTAGACAGATATTATGGGATAAGGGATAGGAGTAAATTGTTCTTTAATGATCGAGCGTTCGAGTAGATCTTGTTTTGGTGTTGTTTTTGTTTTATTTTTTTAGTTGGACCATTTTTTGTTTAATACAATTGTAGCGGTATATACACCGTTTCGCGAAAAAAAATTCATAGGGTCGTCATACCTTCCCTTTTATAAAAAGTTCATGCAAGTACAATAATAGAAGTTTGTTTTGACTAGCGAAGTTTTTGCATTTCAATTAGCAACATAACTCCGACCAATTTTATCTCCGTTAATGAACCGTAGTCACGTGTTCAACCTATAGAGATGACACTGCGTAAAATATGATCGTAAAAACTATACGCCTTTTTTCTCCTAATCCTATATACATGCAACTGGGGATCGTGTGTGAATGTAATATTCTACTTCATTTTTTCCTTTCAGAAAGAATTTTTCCAATCCAGAAAGTATGAGAGATACAGTAGTTATCGAACACGTGGATACAGAGATGGATGTAGGGGCTCTGACTGTTCGATCCCCCCTCTCGATGGTTAGCTTTCAGCAACCCGTTTCTTTCACTCTCTATTTTTACAAACATTTTTAAACCCATGCAAAGTGCCTACTATGCAACGATAATGTATTTTTTTATAATCCACATACAAACAATTTTCTTATCAATATGCATGGTTCGACTCTGTGGAACAGTTCGTTCCGTCAATTGCGCTAATTTCCATTATTTCAGCTTGAATAAGTGATAGATGCAAACACAAGTGTGAAGTCTGCCAACAACTACGGAATTGACTTGATCTAAAATTCAGACACTTTGGTAAGCAGTCCGGCCCGTTATGCAGTCCATAACTGCCAGATGCTTTTCATTTATTTTTTTTTCATATTGTCTAATTGTAATAAGGTACCCCACCGAACGTTGGATATTCACTTTTCATCTCGCATATTTTAACCGTTATATTTTTAAAGATTCTATCCGTTCCTTTTAAGTGCAATTGTTTTTATCATTGTTATTTCTAAAATATATGTTCTCAGAATTTGCTGTTACAGTCGATAAAAATTTTCCAGATAATGCAGTGGATATATTTACACAGCCATTGTGTCGCATTGTATAGTAGTCGTTTCCCAACAGAATAGTACAACTGCAGTTCAAATGACTCAACCCCTATTTTCCTATACATCAAAACCTACACTTGTCGTTACTGAGACAAGTCATCTTAAAAATAATGGTCATAAAAATTTGATCTTGATTAACTATTATGTCCAACTTCTTGTACTCTCGATAATATGAACATTTAATATGTACAGACATGTTAATAAAACACCCTATATTTTGCTTCAATATCACTTTGTAAATTATTTAATCGACTCAATATTTTGTTTTACATAGGCGTCACCACTTATTAAGGCAGATAGGCCACTCAAGGATAAGGGTTTAAGAGTGTAGAGTAGTCAAAAGGACAATATAGTAATTGATAGTAATGGAAGTTCGGTAAATTTGTTAACTAAAGTGGAACGGCTCATCAGAAACTTGTTCACGTTGGACTTGAAGACAACCATATTATAGACGGCTGGAAAGCAGGAAAACGGAAGAAGATTCCACAGGCGTGCAGTTCTAACAAAGAAACTTTGATCATGGAATCTATGCTTAGGTTTAGGCACAGATAAAGAATGGGGAAAATCATTGATAATGTTTTACGCTAGTCTAGTATTTCCTAAAATGGCAATATACCTATGACTAAACAGAATCACTAATTACGAAATACCTTAAGCTATAACATATCTCAAATTGTAGCAGGAAAGCATCTTACTCTCACTATTTTAATATATACTTTGTATGAAAAAGGTTAAAAAAGAAATGGGACTTAAGACGAAACAGAATGTAAGCATATGAAATAATCGATTTTATTGGTCTCTCACGAACGGCGGGAAAATTAGACACAAGGTCGAGAAAGTAGAATTTGAAAAGACAGCTCCTTAGAAAACCACTCTGGTCGACGAAAATTTTAACGCATAGCCTCGTCAGAATTGACCGTTTGGAGACCCTCACACGATTAGCAATATACTGACGAATTTTGGAAGCGGAAGGATTTTAAGCCTCGGAATGTAAACCTTTTCGGACTGCAAACAGCCGTATCAGAAGTTGTGAACTAGCATAACATACTTCTTAATCTGTTGGCTAAGTTCGGTCTATGATAGACTCGACGGTGGATATACACAAGAATCCTACTAGAATATGAAATTCGAGCACAGAATTGAAATAGAATGAACATTACGATTAATTAAAAGGACCGTGTAGATGTGCTATATTAAAATATAAAAGAAAACGTATATAGAGCACAAATTATGCTCCACATCGTGCTGTATATGCTATTTACTTTTTATTATCAATAAACCTTATTTACATAAACTAATTCAGATTACTTAAATCGACCGAAATATCGGCCCTGCATTTTGTCCATGGTATCATTTATTTTGCCATAGTATCTATTATTTAATATACTTGAAAACCGTGTTTTATGTAAACAAACGTCAGTCCTTTTTTCAGTCTCATCGTGCGATATTTCTTTGTCTAGCTTTGAAACTATATGTGTTCTCTGATTTCTTTAGGTAAAAAAGGCGTCATTTTCTTTAGAAATCATTTAATTAAATCTTAAATTAATTGATTTTCTCTGAGTAGGTCGTCTATTCTGATTCGTTTGTTTGATGATACCGTTAGATAATGTGTCTGCTCTTTTGAAGACATAGCGTTATTCACGATAGGAATCGCAAATCGATTATGTCAAACATTGACTTTTCTAGGTATGACTATAAAAAAGGAGGGATTTAAGACCTCTATAACGACTAATAAAAATAAACATGTCTAAAATAAAATTGCGGCATCGTAATTTTTGCTGTATTTAGAAGAAGGATTATGAAAAAAATATTTTCTTTACTCTTCCTAAAACCGGCGAATTTTTCAAAACAATCTTTAAAGAGCTAAAATTGACAAACAATGGAGCCTAATAATTTACGGCAAATAATGAAAACAACACGATTTGTAAAATTGTCTCAAAAATCAAATAATTGATCAATTTCGCCATTTTTTGCAGACTTATTTAAAGAAATATTAACTATATATCAAGTGAAATAATAGAATATATAAAATATCTCATATTTGCCATCCCTAACGCAATCGTATCATATAATGTTTGAGGGTGAGTGATAGCTTTCATTGTTTTTGTTACACATTCAAATATAATAGAGTGATGAAATAAAATATGTTTAAGTTTGGATTTCAATCAATGCCGATTCATACGATTTGCATCGAATTTTTGCAAAAAAAAAAAACACGCAAAAAACGGCACAATATATTACGAACAAATATTCGTTAATTATATTTGGTAGTATTTGCCTGCAAAATTACAAAATATTTCTTAAATAATTTCTCAATTTTGGAATCATTTAAGTTTTCAGAGTTTAAGAAAAAGTTGTGGAAGATGGCCTATTAAAACTTATGAATAAACATACACTCTTACCGTTATACTTTTAATCTCTGCCGTTGTTTGAATAGTGGATAATTAAAGAAATACATTACAATATATTGCTAATCGAACGCGAATACCTTTTTAATTGTAGGCCGATGACACAAGAATATGCTCGCACTTCGCTGGTAAAAATCGTAATGTTACTTGTTTATTTTGTCAGACGAAAAAAATAATTTCCAAACGAAGTAACTGAAAAAATTTGAGTTCAGTGTTAATTAAATTTCATTGTGTACAGAGTGTTTTATAATCTGGTAATATTACATTTCTTTCTCTCTCTCTCTCTCACTCTTTCTCTCTCCCTCCCCTTTTCTCTCTTTATATATATATATATATATATATATATATATATATATATATATATATATATATATATATATATAGCTGATCGTATGTATGTGTGTCTGGTAACGAATAGGCTCCTGTATAAAAAAACTGATCACATATAATGATAGAAGATTATCGAGACACAGGAATGGGTATGTTTGATCTGCCATAATGAGGATTCATTAAAATTGTGAGGTATGCGTACGCGCCTGGCCCACAACTTATGGAAATAAAAAAAAATTAAAAATGAAACAAAAAAAAAACCTTTACAAGTGTTTTTGATATAGATGTACATAATAATACTTTGATATGTTTTAACATAACTAGGGATGGTATAATAAAATTGTGGGGCCTACATTCGACCCTGGCCTCCAGAGAATGGAAATAGGCACACACTTTAATAAAGACTTTTCATATCTATCTGCGTAAGTATACTTTGCTAATTATGTTTCAGTTTGAAGAAATATGGTATAATAAAATTGTGGGGTGTTCGTTCGCGCCTGACCTCGATAGAATAGAAATATGTCACAATGTTTAACAAGGTTTTTTAATATAGATCCAAAGAATACTGTGATAAGTGTCTCAGTGTGAAGAGGTATGGTATAATAAATTATGGGTATATCTATTTATTTTTACTTTCATCATATTTTTCTTTGGTTTTGATACCCCCAAATTCGAAGCTTTACAACCATTTCATTCTCATAACCTATCATACTTTCATAAATCAGAGTCCATTTTCTGTAGGCTTTTTTTGAACCCAGTCAACGACAGGTACTTTTGCTAGTATATATATATATATATATATATATATATATATATATATATATAAGAATAAAAAAGAATGCGAAAAGTATAAAAGCTTATAACTTTTCTTTATTCGTTTTTAATTGGTGATATATATATGTATATATATATACATATATATATATATATATATAGAAAGAGAGAGAAAGAGAGACTCTTCCCACTTTTCGCCAAAAGATTTGAGACCATAATTAACCATGCTTTAGTCCATCGCCTTACAGATGCTAAACTTCTGACTGACAAACAATATGGATTTAGACAAGCCCGTTCCACAGCACCCATCCTCATTGTAACCTCTGAACGTATGTACCATTCATGGGATAAAGCGGGGGAGGGCAGAGCGATAGCTCTAGATATATCTTAGGCTTTTGACAGGGTATGGCATGAGGATCTCCTCAGGAAAATTAAATCATACGGCATCACTGGTAGAATGCTTTACATAATTAAATCCTTCTTAGATAAGAGAAAAATCCAGGTTGTCCTCGACGGTCGTACATCTATACAATATGATATAAATGCGGGAGTGCCTCAGGGGTCTACCCTTTGACCTCTATTGTTCCTAATATTTATTAATGACCTCCCCGAAAAAATTGCCTCTGAGATGGGTATATGTGCTGATGACACCACACTCTATAACAGGCATGACAGGAAAACAAATGAACACATATCTAAAGAAATTGCAAAAACACTAGAGGATGACCTCCAATCTGTAGTGGAATGGGGACAAAAATGAATGGTCACATTCAATGCTGCCAAGACTAAACTGGTTTCCTTCAATAATTCCAAGAAACCTTCTCTGCCACCAATAGCAATGGCCGATGATTCTTTTTCTGAGAGTACCACTTTCAATCTGCTTAGCCTAACGTTCACAGGAAACATGAGTTGGGACAATTACATTGAAAACATTGCCAGGGCCGCTGCGAAGAAGGTAGGCCTTCTCTACCATGCTAGAAAACTAGTAACGCCCGAAAGTATCCTGTACCTCTATAAGGCCACCATTCGCCCATGTATGAAGTATTGCTGTCACATTTGGGCTGGTGCATCTGCTACTAGTCTCTCCCTTCTAGACTAGGTCCAAAAGAGAGTCGCCAATCTGATAGGTCCTGAACTGGTATCTAAGCTTCAGCCTCTGTTCCATCGACGATATGTTACATCTCTCTGCCTGTTCTACAAGTATTTTAATGGTGAATGCTCTGGCGAACTGCAGACACTTGTCCTCCACGACGTGGATACCGTCGACAAACCCGACAGGCGGCTAAATCCCACCCCCACACAGTAGAGATCCCTAGATGTAAAAGATGTTTCTACTCCAGTAGTTTCTTCCCCAGAACCGTTAGACTCTGAAATTCCATTCCTGCTCCCTGCTTCCCCAACTGTACTGACATGCAGAAGTTCTTCTTCCCAAATCCCAACATAGTACCCCAGTAGTTGTTGCCCATGATAGTAGCCCCCTACACCAAAGGTGCAATGTGACTTATTTGAGGTGAATATATAAAATAACTATACACATTTAAATAATTTTATGAAGAAAAGTTTAAAATAAGTGGATACTGTAAGGTTATACTTGAAATAATTATATTATATTCCAACATTTTTGCTATTATAAAACATTATATAAACTTATTATTTGTATTATACAGAAAACAGCATAAAATGTCAAAGAATAATTTACAAATTTACTAATAATTCAGTTTAATTTACATTTAAAAATACGAAAATCTGTTTCGAATTAAGTTCTTTCGACATATATGAATTGCAATTACAGCGTATGTTGTGATCTTCCACCTATATTTGAACGCTGCTATTTACATAGCTTGAATTATGCCATGATATAAAAATGCAATTCATATTTTCTGAAGCATCTAGCTGTAACGCGGTAGTATATATGGCATTGGATGTCCGTTTAAAGACATGCACGAGTGTATGCCCACTACATTCTAGAACTAATCGCTAATGGAGCTTACTCGTCCCGTATACACCAGGGCATCACGAGGCTGTAAACATGTGTCATTATTCAAATGACAGAATATACTTTAAGTAATAGTTGTAAAAATCTTCGACCTTTTCTGAATAGCAAATCTGCTGAAACAAATTCACGAATGAAATCAACGCTGATGGCGAAAGCGTTTCAACATATGGATATAACTCCATTATCTGGAAATAGCTTCTCTGAATAGCAACAGTTTCATTGATATTTGAGTGGCATTATTGAAGGTTAAACGAAAGCGACGAAAGTGAAGCCTTTACAGATAAAATGTTCTGTATCTCATGGCTTGATAAATGGCTCAGTGGGATAAGTGACTGTATTCATACTAGAAGGGGACAGTCGACAAAGAAATGTTATGCGATTATTCTAAAACGCTTAAACTCTTGCTGTATAAATTAGCATTTTATATTTTCCCGAAAGAATTTTATTCAAATTTTGCCATCTCAGAGAAACCTATATTATGAATGTTCGTTAATGGCAAAGGATCAAAATAATATAACATTGATAATTGTATTTCTTTTGCTGATATGTGTTCATCGACAATACTAATGTTCAAAATACAAATACATTAATAACAATCCACGTATATTGTGGTAGAAGCGGTTTAATTGATTATATTTTAATACATTATATACCATACAATGCGCTTAACATGCAGTACCGTACCTGACAATCATGACAGATTCCTACCTGGACAGAATTATACTCTCTATATGAACTGATTAGCATAATTAAATTCTAGAATTGGGTTATCTTTTTAGAGTACTAATAAAGGTCGGGATACTGTTTTATTTCCTGATATTTTTTAATAACTTTGATCTTATCGACACATTTCGAAATGGAAAGCACCGTAACTTAGTGTGGATTTGAGCAGGTAGACACGGCTCTGGTGCGGTACAACTTTCAAATCATATAGGGTTGTTCTTAGTTAGGCGAATCGACCTAGAAGAATGAAATTTTCCAAGTTTTCACAATGTAATTTACTCGGATCATCTACTTACTCGACTTGTAGATGTAAACTTGGACGACTATCGTGACGGGCTACTATTACCCGTACAGTGGGAATTAACGGGTACTATACTTAGGAATAAGTGGTGGGTCAAAATTAAGGAAGCCATTAATCTAAAATCTAGGGCAGTCAAAGCGACACGAGAGTCTAGATTAGATCGGGCAGTAGAGGAGGGTAATGCTGCTAGCGTTAATATAATAAAGGGTTAGCTTTTCTCTTTGGCTGAAAAGGAGCACTGAGTTTTAGTGATTTGGGATACGTTAAAAAGAATGCCTCACAAGACAAAAACATGACCGCGAATTTGCGCGTCATATTGCTGACCGGCACATCGATAGTGCTATAACGCCATATCAACGTACAGAGACCACAACTGAAGACGTTCTGAGGGCGTTTAGGTCTCGTTTCCAGATTTTTTCCGTGGGACCCGGTCTGTCATTAGGACAGTTCGACACCTATTTCACTGCATTTTCTCGTCTTTTGGCGACCGACGCGGAAGGGTGCAAAGGTATTATAACGGAGGATGAAGTCATTGAAGCTTTAAAACAGGTCAAACTTAACAAGTCTCAAAGGATCGATGATCTGCCTTACGAAGTGTATTTGAGGTTGCCGCTCATCTTTGTTTTCTTTGCTGACAGCTTTATTTAACTCATGGTTTAGGGGCGGTTGAATCCCCAAGTACTTTACTAAAAGCACGGTGAAGCTGTTACGCAAAAGCAAAGATATTGAGGATGTATTAGATAATTATCACCTCTTACAGATGTTAACGCGAAGTAAAAGATTTTGGCAAAGATTCTTACCGAGCATCTACAGCTTGTCCTGGCTAGCCTTATTAGCCCCGAGTAAACTTCTGCCGTGAAGGCCAGGACAATCCAGGATAATTTACATTCAATACGCTTAATAATAGAAAATATCGACAATGTGACCTCGCTGATCAAGTTAGATCACTCCAAAGCCTTCGATAGAGTGCATCATCGTTTGTAAGGGTCTGTTTTTTCGGCAGCCGGCTTTGGTCCACAATTTCATTCATGAGTTCACCTCTTTATGCAAACCCTACAGTTAATGGGAAAAGACAGAAACTCTAAAGCTTATCCGAATCTATTCATCAAAGTTGTCCTTTATCACCAATGCTCTATGTGCTTGCGTTGGTACCTTTCCTTTGCAGGCAAAGGTGGATCTGGTCCTATGCGGTATCACTTTGCCAGGCGCTCCCTTCTTGTTAACGTAATCTGCCTATGCCCACGATGTAACAGTGCTTGTAACAAGCAATGCTGAGATTACCGACGAACCGAATATGTACACAAAGTGAGTAAAACGGTGACCCTTGGAAAGAAATCATTATCGGCTTTGAGAAGTGTGCACTTAGCCGAGGGAAAGGCACGAGGCGAGTGGTCCTATTATCGCGAGTGTCGTTTTACATTGAAGTTCCTTCTAAGAGTAAAGAAAACATCTCTGAAACAATGTTGTTGTCCCGAAAGGCATTATATACTGTATTAGTGAGGGGATCCGTTAGAGATGATGTAAGTGAGAGGCTCCCTTTGATGAAAAGAGTTGCTTAACTCGATCTGGACTTGGACGCCTGAGTCAGGATGTCTCACCAACGACAAGGAATATCTGGCCTGACTGGTGATTCGCTATTTCACCTACATGTAAACAGTGTGACGATAAGGTTGAGACTTCGTTTATTGTCGCATCATTGTGCCGCTAATTGAGTTTGCTACAGGTCTCATGGTTCGCATACTGAACGTATCGTCTTTTACTTTAGTACCCATCAATGTTTGTAGCAGATAGGCTTAGACAGGAATTGTTTTTGCCCTTGCTAGCAGTAATGAAAGGTGTGATGTGGAATGCTCGTATAAAAGTGTTAGACTCTCTCCGTCTAACTTTTCTGAAAGGTGGATGTCTATTGCGTATGTTTGTCGAGTGAATGGAGCAAATCTTGATTGGTGCTTGGACGTGTCTTAGGTAAACGAATTTTGAGACACAAAAACAAACATAAGCTTTGAGAGTTTTTAGTCAATAGCAATCACAGTCAAGACTAGTGTACGGACCATTGTTTAGGCATTTAAGTTCATAACCTAGCTAAGGTCCCGTTTTTAGTTTGGCATGTTAGTTTTAGCATCTATTTCCCTTCTCAGTTAGATGACAGATCACTCGATTTGGCAGAGATGCGGGTGTTTATTTCTAATTTTAATAAAAGATGTTAGTAATAAAGTGTTCGGAACCCGCATCACACTTTTGGCTGACAAATCCACATAGCTGTCACAGTTTAGTAATGGGGGAGTCTTTTACTAATATTTTATACAACAGTTTATCATATAAAGAAACATTTTATTCCCCTCAACTCTCATTGAATATTTTCAAATATGGGGTTTAAGTTGGTTACTGATTGTATGTTGTTTATATGATGATCGATAGAGGAGTGTATAACTTGATGGATGTATGGAATGCGGTATTGTCGTTAGAGTAGAATAAAGGTAGGAACTAGTTAGGTTAGCTTAGTTAGCATTAGTTTGTCGTGTCCGTCCCCTCCCCTTCTCCCATTCTCGGCCTTGTGCCAAATTTCTTTTTTAAGACATTCTGTATTTTTTATGAAAATAAATATTTACACATTTTGTATGAAAAATATTGCAACAGCCATCGTAGAATATATTTAGTTTTTAGCATAGAAAAAAATCGAGTAAAAGTCATGAATCAATATTTGTTTACCGATTTAGATTCAAGAAAAGAGTTTGCGCAATAGTTTATTATCTGTATAATTCTCATTTTATATGCTCATGCAGATATGATGCATTTTGTTAGAGTGATTCAGGGGAATGTATGAATGTGTTTTCTATTTGTCAGATAATTGTGTCAACCTGCCCTTTTGATAAAAAACTAAGTACTGTTGTGATATTTCCTTGCTTAATCAGCGAAAGTAAAATCTCTATAGACTGATTCTTAATTGATAATGCATTTTTTTGTGGAGCTGGATTTCTTTACATTCGGTGTCTGAGTCAAGTTAAATCGGACGACAACAGGCAGACTACCGATTATTAAAGTAAAGATTTTCTCATGTATTTTACTAATTTAAAGCATATTAACACCGAACCTGCCTAACCTGAATCAATTTAAGACAATATGAACGTTCAGATCCTCATCTTCTGCATCAGTTATCAATGATGTACTTTATGTTTTATAATATAAGAATCAGCAAATTATACATTAAGCAGACGTTAATACAACACTAATCAATTAGAACGATAAATAGTTTTAAAAAATTAGTACGGTATATGAGTACTATCTGATGAGTACCTTTTCATTGTAAAAATTAAAGAAAGATTGACAATTACTACACGCCGAAAAGTTTTGGAGCTTTGCATAATTTGATTATAAAGTTCCTTGGCTAATGTATTGTAAGTTGCTTAAATTGCAGCATGATGCTAACTTTCTATTCTGCAAATCTGATCTCCTGAAATTACTGATTTTCGCTTGCAGGTATTTTTTTTACTTACTTTTACCCCAAACAAGGTTTATTCCTACAGGGAGTTAAGGGACTACTAATTGGGGCCATGATTAAGAAAGATGAGGATGTTGGTTTAAGTTACATTTTATCTTCTGCATTAGGAAAACACGTAGCAATAAGGGAATTCGAAAATCTAGCTATTGTAGGGTATAATCTATTAGAGGAGAAAGCATCTGGCATTTAGGAACCTCAACAGGGAATGGTTCATTATTTTGATTCTAAGCAGGTTGGTCGAGGATATGTACGTCAAGGGGGCACAAGTACAATGAGTGCATCAGATCACATTCAATTATAATACTTGTAAAACAGGCACAGGGATGCATGACTGTGGCGATTGAATAGAGTCAGGGCCTATTTGACAAAGTGGAACGTATTAAGTCGGAACATTTTTGTCGACCCTATACAAGAGGGAGAGACTAGTGGTAGCATCACCAGCACAAATAATAGAATAATTCTTGCTGGTGATCACAATCCGGAAGCGATGTTGGGAACATGGGTGTCTGAGGCAATGGGCTATAGAAAAGCTATAATTAGTGTAATTATAATCAACTGTATCTGTGCAACATTGAGACCAATCCAATTTTATAATATACATTAAAATCGCTATACACATGTATTTTGTGTTGCTGCATCTACACAATCAGAAACATGATTAATTAAGGTACAGGGAGAGGGGTAATAGTAGATAAAATATAAGTTACTAACGCAGTGAGGAAAGACTTGTCGAAAACATATAAAGACCTAATCATTCGATTCCAGATGTTGCTCTCCAGTTAATGGGGGTGTGCTTCGAATATAGACTCCAAGCCCGTTCATATATCTATCCAAGTTCTTACGGCAGAGAGGGAGGTATCCTGTCATGTTAAAGTTGTGAGAGGAGATCAATGCGTGTAGGTTTGTTTCACTTAATGCTAAAATATCCGGGGAGTTTACTAAGAAATAAGACTCAATATCATCTATGTGACTTCAAAACCCACAGGTATTTGTGAATACGAGCCCCACGAAAGAGGTAGATTGGTTTAGTTTGATGGTTGTCTTGTTTGGCCGTAGTATTTCGTTAGGTTGTTATTTCATAACGTTTTTGTTTTAGTTCAAGTAGAGGAATGAGTGTTAAGCAACGTGGACCAGTTTAGATGCCAAGTATACAAACAAAATAGTTTCATTAACTGAGTTTTGCCTAGGGAATAATGTCTTCGAAAAAAACCGCCATAAATAGCAGCAGGGTTCATTTCCATGCACGACATGGCACAACAAATATCTCGATATCATACAACTCAGGATAGAACAGCCACTCTAAGCGCAACCAACGAGTTATGATCCCTAAACTGTCCGTGGGCAACACCAGCCGGACAAACTGTCAATCAGGTACACTCAACTTCCAAGACAAAACTGGCCTAGACCAACCGAGTGTACAGAAGTGACACTCAATTAAACCCAATTTGCTCAGTTTGTGAGAGAAAGAAAGAGGTTGAGGATAGAGATTACGCATTCAATGTCATAGTAAGGAACAAAGCCAAGCACGAAGTCGCTCCAGTGGGTCCAGTGGGTCCTTGATATTATGCCCCCACCTGGCTTATTAGCCAGGTGGGGAGGCGTAATATCAAGATGAAGGAGTGTAGAAGGTGACATTAAATGGAGTCTAACTACTCCATAAGCAATTTTGCTTTGCAAGCCGGGGAATTTGTTCTAGTCGCCAGCCCTAGGAAGGTTGTCGACCATGATTGAGGAGCTGTCCTTCCCTCAGTTTTAATATCAGAGTTTTCTTTCTCCTAGACCCGCCAAGATCTACGAATCCATCACTCTGAGAAGAGTAACCATGCGTCTGGTTTCTAAACCAGGTTTTCTGTGCCCCTGCATTGATGAGAGTATTAAGTACTCGACTCAAATTTTACTCGATTCTAAATAAATAAACGTAGAATAAAAATAGATTTCCCTCTAACATTAAGACAAAACCCTGTATGTATTAGATGGTAGAAAAATGTTTTTGTAATTATGTTGTTTTAAAATGAGTGAATAAACTATTTATAAGTACTTGGATATCTAAGAAATATGAATAAGAAATACAAGAAATGGAAGGATACGATTTACATATAGTTCACATACAACACGGAATATATAAACGGACGTAGCCTGTTTTCAGCTACCCAGGAAAGAAGGGGATATGCCACAGACCAGTGTCACCAAGTGAGGCAGCATCACGTCTGTTACAACGACTTTTTGCTGTTAGCATCAGGGAATTGCATTCGAAAAATAATATCAAAGCTAACTACGGGGTTACTCGCTACTGTTTCCTTTTTATTACAACTATTGTTATCAGTCCTGTAATTCCCTACTTTTCTTGTACTCACTTATGCTTAGATTACATTATTACTCGACCTGAAGAATACTGTTATGGGGTTAAATGGTAATAAACGAAAGGAACACAGGGGTTTTAGGAACGCACACATGTATTCTCATATATTACAGGCAAATGAGTTGAGTAATACCATTCCTCAACGGTTGAGCATGTGCACCCGACCTGCTTGGTCGAGTTCCAATCTAAGACTGCCGGGCACCTGTACTCGATACTGGAAGTTACAGCACCAGAGGAAGTTGAGTCAATTAATCTCATGCAGGAGCGTCTCCAACAAATACGTTTCGTAATAAAATGTTGTATTAGATATCGCCGACGAGACAAACAAGTATAAAATAAATAAATAAGGTGTGTGTATGAATATAAAGCAACTGTGGCCATTTAATTGATCCGAACGAACGTGTACTATGCCATATAATAGAAGTGAAATATAACCCGCGTGGTCCAATAGTAGAAAGTAAGAAAAAATACACTGCTTGTGAGAGCACTCAGCATGTAGACGTATACGATGATAGAGTATCTTTATATATATATATATATATATATATATATATATATATATATATACATATATATATATATATATATATTAAATTAGTCTTTAAGATTTCCATTTCTATCCTTTACTTTCTTATCTAAAAGTTGATGATTTGTAAGATTAAATGTTCTTGTAAAAACTGCGGTAGAATTTTGCCTGCGTTTTTGAGACTAGGTTAAAACGCATCAGTTTATAGTACATCACAAAATATACATATAGATAGTGCCATTAATTACATTTATATATATATATATATATATATATATATACATATTCATATACATATATATAAGTTTGGTGCAAAATTAATATCGTTTTCGACGTCTAACTTCACTTAAAAAAATGAAATAATTTTAGCACCAACTTAATATATATAAGAGCAAATAATTAATAAAATATGTTGATAAGCACTTATGCAAATTTAAAAAAACACATTTATTTAAAAAAAGGAAATACAAAGGTAGATTGCACTTAATACGTTGTGTTTCGAAAGTGTATATATATGTGTGTGTGTGTGCGTATATATATATATACATATATATAAGCATCAAGTACTCCCGTTCAAATGACCTGAGAATAATTGAACCTTATTCGATTATTAGTTTAAAGACTGCAATTATATAAGTAAAATTTATTACAGATTTACAGAGCAATAGAAAATATAAATTTTGAGTGTCCATAAAGCATTCTCTGATGTAAAGATTACCGTACAATAAAATTATCGCACGATTTATTTATTCCGACTATGTTCTGAAATAAGCATCTGTTGAGACATGCTGTTAGTTTTACACGTGATCTTACCTGTTTATATGTTAGCTTATTGTTGATTGAATCTACAGAAAATAGCTGAATAATAGAAAATATCAGAACAAAACAATCCAATCCTTTGTATAAACTTTTGTCAATAAGAAATATCGCTTTAATATATTTGCGCATTTGCTCACAATAAATCGAAAATAACGAAAGAACAATTGATGACGTTATTTGCAGCTTTTAAACGCAACGAGAAATGTATACATTTATATTAAGGTATTTTTAAAAATTACACATGTTGACAAAAATATATAGATTCGCCTCCGAAGATGAAGCTTGGAATAGAAGCTTTACTGTGCCACTTGTTTACGTATAAAAAGGGATATGCTCAGAGGCAAACTTGTAAAAAAAAACTTTTTTTACGATTCACGTATAAAATTTCGAAAACTTAACTCTTTTAATGTGCTTATTAAAAAACATGTTATATATTGAAGGTCTTGCTTTGATACTTCATATAAACGGAATTAAATATCTTCATCTTTAATTTTCTAATAATCTAAATCATATCTTACAAGCTAAGATCGGTGAAAATAAAGTTTCTTTCTTTATGTTAATAGCGTGTATCACATTTTATGTTCGACATTAGGGCGTTTGAAGTATCATGATTCATAATTGTGATACCTAGATTGTATACAATTTGGTAAAGATAATTAAAGTTGTGAATACAGTTGGGTCAGCTTAACTCAGTTAGAAAATAGTGAAAACATAGACATATACACGCTTAATACATATACATATATATATATACATATATATATATATGTATGCATATATATATATATATATATATATATATATTTCTATCAATTTTTCCTAATTTTTTTTTCTTGTTTTTTCTTCGGATTCCCTGTTTAAATTATAAATATTACTTATACAATAAACTAATCTATCTATAATTTCTGCAGGTTAAACATATTTTTAATTATTAAGCACGGAAGAAGGGAGTCATAAAAAGTGTCCAGTATGACATATGAACAAAAAAATTTTTAACTTATTAATTTAAACGTTTTATATAAATATTTCTATTAACGATAATAATTCTTTTAATGTCTTCACTTTTTTTACATGTTTACTTTTAATATTTTGTGTGCGAGCCTTTGTTGTTAAGTGAACGTCCTAGCCTCTTTGACACCGAATCATAAAGCTTTGTTATATAAGAGTCCCGTATATTGTTGAGTTCGTATTTAACATTGGTCCATAATTGATTCAAGTTCCTTGTGTATATTTTCCTAATTTTAATTTAAAAGAAAAACCTCTATAGAAAATCTTTAGAGTTTAAGTCAGAACGCTGTGCTGGCTAGTCAGATAACAGAGTAATACCTCTTTCTTTAAAGAAATATAGAACTTTTAGAGGTGTGACACTTTATCCCCTGGTGTATAAATATGTGCTGAGTTTAGTGGGTTGGAATGTATGTTTCGTCCAATATATGTTGGTATTTATAACTGTGCATGTTACCATTACACAGTTGGATGAGTTTCTCTTCAGTAGCGTTGATAGATCTGCAAACATTAATAGAGGCATTTGCCTCCTCGACGGTTTTCCTGACATATGTCTGCTTCTTACGTAGGCACGGGGTTGTTCTTTCTTATAGTCGTACCCATTGGATAAAGGTCTACCCTGTATTTAGTAGGCAATATTATCAAATTCATACTTTGCTTTTCTCGACATATCCATACAGAAATTTTTCCCTGTTAGCAGCATGCTTCATTTATAATAATGTTTTCTTTTGCAAGACACACACACCCGTAAATAATGTCTCCTTAAAATTCTCTTACACGTAGAAATATATATAAACAGACAAATATGTATTTGCACGGAGCTTCTTGCCCATCCTCAATATTATTGTTTCCTTGAAATTAAGGAAAGTCTCTTCTCATCTCTCTTTGTCAGATTTTTCGTTTGATAAACTTTTGGAAAATTCTTGATTATTCCATAATTTACATATTTTTCCATGTTTTTTCACTGTTAATCCATGCATTTCAAACTGTTTAGCTGTGGAATTAACAAATTGGCTTTTTTTTCCTCTTTCGTAACAATCAATTCTCATATTTTCATTGGTATAGTAGGCATTTTTAATAATTCTATAAGAATTTCCAGAAAACAACGAGGTTAGATGAGTCTACTCATGGAAATATTCCACTAAAAAGGGCGGACACTTTTCCATGACCCCATTTTTTAACATTTTAAAAATATATATTTATTTATTTATTTCTATTGCAAGTTACCATATTTACTTTGATATAACTAACACAATCACAATCCGATTAAACAAGAAAACCATTTAAAAAAAAAACATGTTTGTGAAAATTAAAAAAAAATCTGGGTGGCCATTACAAAGCGAACGATGCTCTATATCATTCAAACACTACCGTGTTTTTATATATGGTTATGGTTTCAGTCATTCAGATCTGCTTTGAATCTTCACCACTCACTCATTTTTTGACAAAATTTAAAAGTTTATGGATCACTTTCTCAGCTATATCGTGAAAAATACAGTTTATAGATCACCTTCTCAGCTATATCGTGAAAAAAAATCAATTTTTGTTCTGTAAAACGAAAGTTATGATGAATTTCCTGGTGTTCAGAATCGTAAAAATATGTAAGGAGGTGAGCGACGCTTTTTATGACTGGTTTCCATAGGAATCACCTCGCTTAAGCGACTACTGCGTGTACTAATTCACTCATGAAAGCATGAAAGGGAGATAATTCGATGGATTTTATTTTAATCAAACGAGTGACATACATTGGTATTACATACGTGTTTATGAGGCAAAAAAAAAAAGACTTACATTAAACAAAGAACAATGAATTTATTGCAAGCTTGGAAAATCATGGACCACAACAGAAAAATACAAGCATGAAACGTAAGATAGTTAAGCTTAAACATGGAAAAGTAAAGGACTATTTGTTAAAACTGGAAAAGAAAAGGACAATATATTGTAGTAAAAAATATAATAAATTTATAACTTACATTATTGCAGCATTAAGAATTGTTTTTAAAAAAAATCAATTCATAACACTATATAGTACATTCTAAATGCTAGAATATTTTAAGTTATAAATTTATTACATTTTTAGTAAAATATCATGTCCTTTTGTTTTTCAGTTTCAACAACTAGTCCTATACTTTTCTATGTTTAAGCTTAAACATAATACTCATCATGCTCGCATTTTTCTATTTTAATATATATGTGTGTGTAGAATGTTTTTTTATTGAGTTTTAAACAAGAATACGGTTAATAATTGTCTTCAACCATTAACGAGCTTTTTCGTTAGAAAAGCGACCATATTTTGTTTGGACGTAAACACGTAGTACTTATTTGTTATTTTGTACTAGTGGGGTTACCAGGTGTCGTCCGGTGTGGTTAAATGTGGAGGCGGGTAAATAAAAATGCAAAATAAAGAAAAAGCGAACGTAATAACCCTGTTTAAATATTATACCTTTTTTTTACATCGAAAAAACAAAAATAAAAAACAGCAAACGTGATGCAAAAAAAAGAATAAGAGAACGAAAAACAAATGGCAAGATCGGAACAACTAAAACAACAAAAAACAGCGAACGTGATAGAAAAATTAAAAAAAACGAGCGTAAAACTGGCATAAAATACCCTGTTCCAATATTGAAAATTAACAAATCGAAAAAAAATATATCTGATATCCAGGCTCGAATGTGCAATCTTATGACAACAACGCTGCCACTTTAACGACTGGTCTATGATCGCGTGAGAAAAATTAAGTCGGTTTTTATTATATTTAAACTAATTAAAGAAAAAACGTTTTTTTGCGCATAGGTGTTTGGCTAAATTGTCATAAAAGAACGATGTTTGTTACCTCTCCCTGTAGTAAAGTGGCAAGTTAAGGGTGAAGGAATGAATATTTTTAGCAAGGTTTTCGATATTTGTCGTCGAATGGTTGACTTTAAAACGAGAGCGATTTCCTGAAAATCCATCACCTCTGTAGAAAGTTTTAGGCAGACATACAAACATACATCTATACATACATTTAAACATAATTTTCCATTTATATTATAGTTTGGGGCTGGTGTTGCCCGGGTGTTTGGAGGTGTGTGTTGAGCAAAAAAAGTGGTAGTACGTAGGCAGGCTCGAACCCGTAACGCGAAGGAACAAAAGAACGTAAAAAAACGTGTCGTGTTTGCTGTTGCGCCCATCGCCAAACCGGAAGTGATGTAAGTTATAATTAAGGCTACAGAGTCGAAAAGAGGGCATGACTTTCGAAAATATCGACGAAAAAGATACCTCAACCTGTAGAAAATAGCCCACTTGAGAGTGAAAAATTTATATTTTTGGTACACTTTTCGATATTTGTCCTCCAAAGTGTCGCGCTCTTAAATGGTACCGATCTCGTTAAAATCCGTAGATATACAAGCATGCATACATGCATACATAATACATACATTTAAACAAACAGATGAGATTTATATTATAAAAGATTACTTATAAAACAGTAATCTACGGACGTGCATCTCTCGTCAACATAGCTTAAGTATTTATAGGAATCTAACCTGAGACAATATATATTATGTTTTGGCGCGTTTACCGTTAAGCTACAAAGTACTAGATCGTTTTAAGTGTTATTTCTATCGCATTTAAATTTATAGAGATTTTGTGATTGATTTTGGAACAATAATACGGTTAAATAACGTGTTTAACGAAACATGCATCTCTATATATAAGCATATATATATATATATATATATATATATGTGTGTGTGTGTGTGTGTGTGTGTGTGTGTGTGTGTGTGGAAATTTAAACGTCTAGAAACAAATAGAGAACAATTACCTTGAAAAAGAAATCGCTAGTCCCGTTAAATAGTAAAAATAAGAAGAGGTATAGTGACCAAGTCTCTAAATACTGGAGATTAAATTCAGATCAGTGGCAGAGAAAATAAATCTGCTATATTTAAATCTATAAAAATTTGATAAAATGATTAATAGAAAAATCACTAGATTAGACCTCCAGTATTTTACATCAACAAGGAGTCGGTGTTCAATCGTGTTTAAAACGACACTTTTAAAAAAATTATAATATGCTATATACAAAGAGTACAATTTGAAAGTGACATTTCACGTTTTACTGCGATGATCGTCATAATAAGCTTACGTACATGGTTGAACGATAAATTTGTTGCCATAAGGAAAACAGCACTACCACTCTATTTGAAAACTTTTATTGAAGACATCAACTCAAGTAACTTAGATATGTATTAGATCTATTCAGCTGAAATCACCGCCCCAATACAAGTCCGGAACTAGGAGCATGCCTTTTCCAAAAGCGCCGGCGGGAGTTCGGCGAATACCCGGCGGATAGCGACAATCAGGTTGGTTTTGGTATTGTAAGAGGTTATGTTCGTGATTTTCTTCACGTATTATTAAACGAAGCGGTCCAGCAGGTTCAGGTAGACGGAGTAGGGGGCAGTGAAAGCAGGCTACAATCAAGACCTTGTTCTCCTTCAACTTGTCGGCCGGCGCCGAGTTCTGCTGCCACACCCAGGATCTGTCAGCGGCCACCAGATTGCACCAGAGGATCACCACACGTTTCAGCAAATCCAGGTACACTTGACTGTTGACTAACAAACCAACTTTAGAGATGTGAGTTATCATGATGTGGCCCTCACTTGAACCCATACAAAATCCATAACCGTGGCGGGAAACTTCGTTGTGCTGTATCCTCAAGCGTCGAACCGTCCAGATTTGCATTTTGAAGGTGCTGGCTTGCAATAAGTTTAATGGGTAGAGAACATGATTTGTACAACGGCGCCTCTCCAATCTACCTTGTTTAACATTTTATCATGTCAAGACATGATAAAAGCTCCTATGGCTCTTGGAATTTGTAAACAACTTAAAAACTATGCAACAACAAAAAAAACAAAACCGGTGTTCATCAAGCTGAAATGGAATCATGTCTTTCCAGAGCGATAATTTTATAGTCACACACTGTACTTCCTAATTTTCTGCGGTGCTTTACCAGAAGCGGTGATACGGCACACTACTTCGATTTCCTTTATTATGTATTGAACACATTTTTGTTATGTTTCAAATATTGTTAATTAGATTTCAATGAATCTATTTTAATTTCAATACGTTTGTTTTTATTCTTTAATAAACATATATTTATTATATAAATTCAAATGGAAAACGTAATCAAACAAAATTAATTTTATTACCAAAAGTGTCAATATAGATAAATTGTGTTCTTTTTATATGCGTATTTTGTTAATTAATATAGTATACATTTGAATAATATTCTTTTCTTATATTTTCTGTCAATAAATCGTTTATAGATAAAAAATACTAACATAAACAATGAAAGTGAGAAGAACTAATTTGCCTTGTCACCGCCTCTGATAGCGTTCTGCAGAAAATAAACGATATTGCAATTATATAAACAAGCAGGACTTGTAGAATTTCAGAAGGGAACACATTCATACGTAATATATTAATGTTGGAATTCTGTGGATATATAACGTAAATGGCGATGGTCTTATATTATTTTTGCTCTTTTTTTTTTAAATTACAAAAGAATGTATTCAAAGCTATCAATGGTTGTTGCCGTAACCCGGTTTTAAAGTACGCTGTGATATGATATTTTAATTCTTGCAGATTTCGTATATATTATTATAGAGTTAATGTTCTATCGATTTTTATCAATTATAAAGTGGCGATTTCCAAAAAAAAAAATTCTATATGACGGGTGCATCAGCTTATATATCCTGAAGATGTCCTCTGCAATAGGGAGGAAACGTTGATTAGTTCATAAATTAATTCCGTTTTTTTTTCAAAACAACATAAATATATATATATATATACATACATATATACATATATATATATACAAATATATATGCATATATATGCATATACATATATATATATATATCTTGAGTTCTTTAAGCTATAATCAAAATAGAAACAAAAACTTATTAAAAATTATTGATAAAATTATTTATTAAAAATAGATTACTGGAGTGGCATCAGCTATAATCGAAACCGAAACCAAAAACTTATGAAGAATTCTTAGTAAAATTATGTATAAAAAACTAGATGAATTAAGTGCCATCAGCTAAAATCGAAACTAAAACCAAAACTTATGAAGAATTCGTGGTAAAATTATTTATTACAAGAAATGGATGTCCGTAACAATTAAACGACAGTTACTCGGATGGAAGTGTGCCACACAAAATAAATAACACACATGTCATCCTATTAATTTATAGATAAGTCATTTATTTCCCATTCAATGAATATAATGCGAAATCTTGCAGTCATTTTCGACAGCGCATCAATAATAATTAATATGTTCCCGCTATTTCTTACGACACGTATACACTGGTATTTCACATTCAATGAAGAGTTATGTTCATGTGCTTATGTAGGGCATTTGTATTCTAATCCAATCTTTAAATTGACTTAATTCAGCAAGTGTATCTCAGAGTATCCACACCAGCCTGAGAACACGTTTCAATGTGCAAATGGAACAAAATACTTGTAATATATGTTGTTGAAATATTTTAACCTTTCTGGATCTTAGAGGAGCTGAAACATGTTTCGAAATGAATCATCGCTTGTAGCTAAAGACTCTCAACATATGGACATAACTGCATTATCTGCAAATAGGTCCGCTGAATAGCGCCGCTTTACATGTGCGATGGATATAGCTTGTATTTAAGTGACATGCCGCGAGGTTGAACCGAAACGAAGCAGATGTAGTCTTTGAAGTGAAAATAGCATTTCTTTCAAGGCTTTAGGAACGACCCAGCGGAATAAAAGACCGTCTCGTATCAATGGGAAGTCCGTCGACAAAGAACAGATTTCCGACTATTGTGAATGCTCTAAGTATATTATCTATTGAAGATGGTAAATTAGCATTTTCATTTCTTCCCGGAATAATTTTTGTCGAAATGTTCCAATGACAAAAATGGTAAGATTTGAAATGTGGATGGGATATACAAAATTGGCACATATAAAATCGGTTGTTTGTTATTAAGCCACGTCTGTGAGAACTGGATTTATTTATTCCATATACAATAATAAATCTCACCTGTCTGCGTAAATGTATATATGTATGTTTGTATGCCTGCCAAAAACTTTAGACAAAAGTTAATGATTTTCACAAAATTGGTATCGTCTTGAAGTGTGATCCTTCGGACGAAAAATATCGAAAAATTGGCTAAACACATTAATTGCTTTCTCCATCAACCGGGTGTTTTTCTTCAGGGAGATGTCGCTTTTTTTGCCGAGATTTAAAAAAATCATCCCCTCTTTTCGATTGACTCGCCTTAAATTAAAAATTCGCCATCTCCGGTTTGGCGATAGACGCAACAGCAACGTCCTGTTTTTTTTTTTTTTTTTTTTTTTTAAGTTATCTTTCTTCGCTCTACAGGTTCGAGCCTGCCTGCCTACTACAATTTTTTCTTTTTTTTTGCTCACGACACACCGCCAAATGACATCCAGGCAACGTCGGGCATCCAGCCTACTATACAATAATACGACACAAAAGGTAAATAGAAGGGAATATATGCGAATTATGGAATGCATCTAATTAATCGAATATCAACGAATTAGTTAGTTGAATTATTATAACTTGTACTTGTTATGGGTGGTGAGACATTTTTTACTGATCAATATTTGATTCATTTTAAGAACATGACCGATGTAACATATATAAATATGAATCCTTTGAAAGATAATAATGTAACACAAACCATTCTTATATCACTCTTGATTAATTATGGACATCTCCCGTAAGTGTGATAAAATTCTGTTATTTTAAAGCATCGAATAAAAAAAAGGACAACAAAAATTTGATTAACAATATTATTGTGATAGGTTAGATGGCATAACATAAGTTTACTATTTCAATTCAGTTGTTCAAATGAAGAGGTCTTTACCCAATTAAAATACGTTTGCAAAATCGAGAAGAAAAAAGTTTTCCATAGAATCTCAAACGTTTTTGAAAATGTTCAAAATTAATTAAGTTAAATATAATTTATTTTATTTTCTTACTCATTTTCGCTCAAAACGATGCAAAACTATTTGTGATCGTGTCTAACAGCAGAGTCTGGTGAATTAGCGTCGATATATCTGTTTACATCACACGCAATCTTTTAAAAGTTAGTTAAGTTAGAGAAGCCGGAAACTTGCAGGGAATTCCAAAATTTAACAGAGTGCGTGAAAGAAAATTTAATGTAATATTGCTTTCTCAAAATATATATGTTGCTAATATTTCTTTATTCTAATAGTATTTAAAAGAAACGTGGGTCCTGGATATGACCTTAAACTATATCCGATGGCGAGGCCCCAGCATGTGGGCTTTGGGGAGTGTGGAGCCACCCCTTAATTGCCATTGTTCCCAGGTCCATTCTGACTCAGAGTGGTAGTACCTGTTAGGATCCCAACTATGGGTTAAATAGAAACTTTTTTGAAAAAAACAAAAAAAAAAAAATTCTATTAAAACTTTTTTCAAAATTACTGGATCGGCATTAAATTACCTAAAAAGGGTTGATATGCCGTAAAACAAAAACAACTAACCAACCAACAAATCAAAGAAAAGTGCTCGACTGAACTCCGATATCTGGTTATCTTTGTCTCATATACACGACTGTAAATAACGATCCTTTCTTTTCCTATGCATAGCATTAACGGAATTTCCATGAATAGACTACTTCCCACGCATAAGAAACATAACTACAAGATTGATTTCATTCATTCTAAAAGAAGGCCATTTTGAAACTACATATAAACAAATATTGTGATAGACTCTGTCTATAAGTAATCCAATTTTACTCCAAGTATTCATTATTTCGAACTTTCTTATGGTAGTATGCCTTATTAAGCACAGAATCCAACTATCTTATTAACCCCTTTTTGTTCAGTGACTTTTGTCTGCATATATAAGTAATGTTTCTGAAATACAAAGAAAAAAATAATCCATCAATATGATTTTAGCGGAATGTTGCCGTTTCCTATGGATTACTATTATTTAGAATCAAGTGCAATGTAGGATAGACAAGAAATATAAAATATGTTGTATCTAAGATTAATTTAACAGATTCAAGAATAAATGTTTATATATTTTTATTTAATAACGTACAAAATACTTAAGAATCTAAAACTCAAAATCAAAAATTTAAAACAACAAAAAATATCTAACGAACGCGATAAAGTTGTATCTTTTAAAAGCCGTATACTTTTAGCGTGTGAAAACTGTAAGATTTTTCTTCCCTATGTCGATACGGCAAACAATAAACAAGATTGATATCGAGCTTATCACTTAAATTCGATGCACGTAATTAAGTATGGTTTTAAAAGTAGTTGGCGAGTTATCATCAGGACTTAGTGGTAGTGGAAGAATATTTTTAATTGATCAATTTTGTAGACTAAGGCAGATTGAATTATTCAAAAAAGCGCTCTATGGAATTGTCTATTAGGTAACATAAAGAAACCCTAACAATAAAAACATAGCAACCATAAATTAAAAATAATAAATAATATATCACAAACGCAAAAAAATACATATTAAACTCCGCATAATTTAAGTGTGTGAAAATTATTAAAAATATTTCGGAATGTTATATCAATATTCAAATATTTGAATAACCGTCTATTGTTCTTAACTTAAATGCAATAGAAAATCTGTTGAGAAACTATATTATGTAAGAAAACAAGTATGATGAACGTCGTCAACGAATTTGAATATAGAATGAGGATTGCAAACGTTTAACACAGAATAAATGAATAGGAAAAAAATTCGTGGCATTTAAAACCAGTGAATAATTTTGTTAAATTTATGAACCTCTGACGACGGCGACATAGTTTTCAGTAATAATACATATAAAATAGAGGTTGGATGCGGAAATACGGTATTTCTTCTGCATACCAGTATTGAAAAAAAAATACAACTTTTATTGATTTACGATGTCTTTATGCCTGGTATATACTGAAAATGGGAATCAACGCTTGTTTCCTTTTTCTTATAGACTTCAATCAAACTTCGAATTATGTTCGGAACAATTTCAGTATTATAGTTCTACTTAAACGGAATTTGAAATATCCTAATTGACTCCTTACTTTGAATTTAAATTTGAAAGTTTAACAACCTTAAGATAGAAGTTATTAAAGTTAAAGGCTGTTCGGTATTTAGAGACCTCCGCAGTGTAGGTGTGAGATTTCATATCGAAAGAGGTTTAACATTAAGTGGAGGCGCTACAATGGCTATAGGGTCATCAGATCATTACAAAAACTGTAAAACAGTAAGGGGAATGCAGTATTCAGTGTTAGGATAAAGATTGGAGTAAATAGTGCGGCATCTATTGATTTGAGAATGTTTTAGACTCTTAATGAGTAGAAGAATAGTGCTAGATACACTATGCAGCTGCGGCAAATAAAACTATTTGCATGGGCGAATGGTGGCTTTGTAGAGATATCGGATACAATTTAGAGTGACTTATTTTTTTTAGTACTCTTAAGATAGCTCACTTTTGAAGCAGCTTTAACAATGTCTGTGATGTATTTCTTCCTATTCATGTTGCCCGCGAATATTAAGCTGAGGGGTTTGAACGATAAGTTCTTATGCGAGAGATTTTTGGCATAGAAATCGGTGTTTGATATATATTTTTGTAGTTGTAAAGAGAAAGAAGATTACTCTTTCTAACATTGTTACCAACCAGAAACACTATAGATTGAATATTATATTCTAGGATCCATGTAATTAATTGAAAATGTGTATATTCGTTTTTCCTACATGTATGTTATAAAGTGCGGTGTTATCAGCAAATATTGCCATCTCTGCCACATATTTTTAAAACCCCGTATTTATGAATATCATCAATCATAAAATTACAAGGATTGAAACATAAAGCACACCTGTATTTATATGATCATTTCTAGGCGTGCGGTAGAGAAGGATGACCTAGCGCTTTTCTCTTGCTTTTTTCGTACAGAATCATAAATATTGAATTATTATTAATGAAAATAAAAAAAAATAGTAACATTACACATCCATAGGAACTGCATACACTCTCGTGTATCATTGAAAAAGAAAGCTCCAGGTGAAAACCTTGAGGAAAATCAGAGGCTGCTTAAACTCTATTCTACCAGCTTCTCATAGTACGACGTTATTGCAAAAATAATTGCTATTCATTTGGATTTATCAGCCAAACACGGAGCAGGGCCTGTAATCTCAGTAACATCCTGTTCAGCATGAAAAAAGCTAATGCAGAATGTTTTGAGCTACTCCTGTCCAGTTTTGTCAGTACTCCATTCTAGGACTAATTTGGCTTTTATACAGGTAGAAGAATACTTTGGGACTGAGGTATGTCTAATGGTGCTAGAATGATGCTACAATTTTTCTAGTGATTTTCTTGGCGACAAATTGGATATTAGCTTTCTATTTCAAGTCAATAGTCATGTTCAGAGCTAATTTTTTATCGATAAACCGAGCTTATTCCAATCGGGGTCAAGTGATGATTAAAGCATTTATTGTGAAAAGATGAAAACTTAATTTTGAGTGTATTAAAATTAACCATCATTTTCTCCGCATATATATATATATAGTAATTTATAAAATATATATGGCGATTAAGCTACACTGAATATTCGGCGTTTCATCCACTCTAGGATTCCTCAGGCTTATGCGTGAATTCTGTGGTTGTTTATCGTTTTTATATGATCTTCTATTGAGGATTTAGTAAGCCAATCAGCTTTCTAGTATCCACCGCACCCCTTCCTATCAGCCAATGGGCATGCATTTTATCGAACAAAGGATCTGTTTTAAAACTAGATTAGTGGTTTAAGGAAGACATTTCCTTTTTTTGTTAGTTTATATATAAATATACATATGTGTACATACATATATGCACATATATATATATATATAAACATATGCATATGCATACATATATGTGTGATCGTTTATGTATATTCATGTTTATTTAATTTATTTATTTGTTTTTTCTAGTGTTTTTGTTAGTTTTAAAACTATTTTGTATCGCTATCCTAGAGTAAATTTTATTTTGTGAACACAGTTATTTGCTATTTCTCTTCTACGGTTTAATAGATTTTGGGGTTTTTAAAGTACAGGATAGCAAATGTTTCATGAAGGCATAATCTACATGGGTCGTCTGAATGCCTACACGCGGTAGCTTGTCTTATTATTTTCCATTCGACTACCGGCGAATGTCAGCTTTCTTTGAGTTCCCAGTATTTATTCGCTAGTGTTGTATTTATACGGTGTTTTTCATTGTTGAAGAAAACGCTACTCCAATTTACTTAAACTCTTAGCCCAATCACCAACCATCAATTATAAAACACATTCCTAACTCGATCGTAAGTAGACTCAGTAATAACTGAAGCGATAAAAATGTATTTAACAGGTCAACCAATATCTACGAAACAGCCCTTAAAATAGTGGATACAAAAATATCGATATCAAATATAAGCAACAAAACACCAATAACTATAATAAAATAAAAATAGAAGAAAAAGACTATAATTTGGTATACGACCCCATACAATCAAATGCTAAAAACAAAACTTTGCCAGAAATGTCTAGATCTTATTGAAACACACTTTTCTTGCAACCAACCCCTTACACATAATCTTCAATAAAAATACCTTAAAGTTATCCTACAGTTGTTGCGAAAATTTAGAGATGATAATTAAAGCACATAATAACAAAATACTAAATAAAGACAATGTAAACAGAAACAAAATAAACAATAAAAAAGTAGACACCATGACAAAAATAAAATTAACACTAGCAGAAATAAAAATAATAATAATAATAATAATAATAATAATAATAATAATAATAACAACAACAAACCAACCCCGGACAAGAACAACTATACTATAAATAAAAATACTAATAACGAACAAGATAAATGCAACTGTAGACACCGCACCCTTTGCCCAGTTCAAAATAAATGTCTAACAAAAAGCGTAGTGTATCAGGCAACAATATTTGCGAACTAAAACTCGAATAATAAGAAATATTACGCAGGCAGGACTTCCTTAGATTTCAAAACCTGATACTATGACCAGAAAAGCACATTCAACAATAAAAATCACCGTATAAAAACAACACTAGCGAATAAATACTGGGAACTCAAAGAAAGCTGACATTCGCCGGTAGTCGAATGGAAAATAATAAGACAAGCTACCACGTGTAGACATTTAGACGACCCATGTAGACTATGCCTTCATGAAACATTTGCTATCCTGTACTTTAAAAACCCCCAAATCTAATTAACCGTAGAAGAGAAATAGCAAATAACTGTGTTCACAAAATAGAAGTTACTCTAGGATAGCGATACAAAATAGTTTTAAAACTAACAAAAACAATAGAAAATAAACAAATAAATAAATTAAATAAACATGAATATGCATAAATGATCACACACATATATGTATATATATATATATATATATATATATATATGTATATCTTAATATATGTATGTACACATATGTATATTTATATATAAACTAACAAAAAAAGGAAATGTCTTCCTTAAACCACTAATCTAGTTTTAAAACAGATCCTTTGTTCGATAAAATGCATGCCCATTGGCTGATAGGAAGGGGTGCGGTGGATACTAGAAAGCTGATTGGCTTACTAAATCCTCAATAGAAGTGGACCATATGAAAACGATAAACAACCACAGAATTCACGCATAAGCCTGAGGAATCCTAGAGTGGATGAAACGCCGAATATTCAGTGTAGCTTAATCGCCATGTATATTTTATAAATTACTAACTAGCTCTACTTACGTATTGAGCACTTTTGAAGTAAATACTTAAAGTTTACGCATAAATCTATACTTTCGTATATTAATTTATGTGGGTAATTAAGTATATATGCATATATGGGTGGGGCGTTCTACACCTAATGCCTCATTTTATTCAAACAGTTTGAGCTACTAATACGGGAGATATACAGTTACAGCCATCCACACTCTGTGTTTTATCATTTTTTTTTCTGCATGGTTACAACACCTTTACCAGCCATGGCAAAGATCTTAGATACCACGATGGTAAAGGTCTGCACTTCCTTAGGCGATGTATTTTTTTTACGGTTGGTATTACGGCGTCGTTGTCGGAGACTTTCTACCCACGTAATACATTCTTCAACGGTCCGAACAAGGTGAAGTCTGGCAATGTCCCGTCTGGATAATACAATAGATAAAACAGCACGGTCGATCCGAACTTTGTCACACATTCTGTGGTCTTCAAACTTTGGCCTGGCGTTGTCCTGTTGAAAAGTAAATGCTGTCTTTCTCCCCTGGATTAACACGGACACTTGCAGTTGTAGCATTGCCAAGGTTTAAACATAATGGTCACAGATGACAACCCTTGTTATAAGAATTTAGGAGAATGATGCACTTCCTTTTACAGAAGACGGGTGCACATTTGCCTGCAAATTTCTGCGTCTTGAACATTTTATTTACTTAGTAGCTTGAATGTTTCTCTTATATCGACTGCCGTTTTGACTCCAGTTTGCAGTTGTGACACCATATTCTGTTACCGGTGATGATAATGTCAAAAAATCCGCCATTTTTGGCTTCATACTAGATCAGCAAATGTCGAGAGACAACCCGTCGGTGGTCTTTTTGATACAGATTGATCATTCGTGGAACTCCTCTAGAACGCATGTTGCTTTATCCTAGGGAGCTCAACACTGTTTGCAGTGCACTGATTCTTAATTTCAAATCTACATGCATTTTATTCAGCGTTAACTGTCGATCAGCGCAGATGAGTTGGTGGAGGCGCAGTGTCTTTTACGGCAGTCGTCGTGCATGGGTCTACGAACCGTGCTATGTCGCTCACGTCCATGTGACTACTTTAAAGTAGACGCACCCATCTCATAACTGTGATGATATAAAATGCAGACTATGTAAAGGTCAATAGGTACCCATGAATGTTAATCGGTTCATTTTTTTTCTGCGTGGAGGAATTTAATCTGTTTCCGATTCACCTATATGAGAGGGGTTGGTTTCTCATGATCTAACACCGCTAATATGTGAAACATAGAAATGACACTTTTAGGTGATAAATGCATCAGTTCAGTTATCATAAAAATGGAGTTCGTAATCCTATCTGATATATTCGGGCGAAATAAAAAAATAAGTGCCATTACTTTTGTAAGGACCCATGTATATATACATGTTTGCTAGATTTTGTGCTGGACAGATGAAACTGATAAGCTTTAGCTGACATATAAGGAATAGCTTTACATTTTCTACGCAACAATCTGTATACCTATCCAATGTGTTTTTTTAACAACTGAAGTGAACGGTTTCTAAAATTCACGTCTCACCTATTTCCAAAATAACGAATTACATGAGAGGTAAATGTATTTTTCTGCTTGAACAATTTTTGAAAGTTCAAAAAGGGGAAAATTCTAGAATTCAATGATTTTCAAGAATGCCCTCATCTTCTTTTTCACGCCTGGCGAAACAAACCAATTCCATTTAATACATAGTCTGGGAATCGTTGTCTCCGACTTTTTCTAAGAATAGTTTAGTTTGGTACATTATGTTAGCTCCCATTTTCCAAACTACTTTCGTCATTCTATTTTTCTCTTTGTTGGTAATTATAATAATTTATCATAACAATTTCGTTGTTCACGTTATTCTAGAGTTTTAGAGATATATTTCCTCAACCTTATATAATTGTATAGAAAATAACTAAGATTAGTGGTAATAGTATTTAGGATTTTGTTCAATTGAGTATTATAAACTTGAGGGGTTAGCGTTAACAGAGGGAAGCTTTATTTTATGCCATTTATAATTCTTCAATGACAAATATATACTCATACAAATTTTCGGAATATAATTTAGCCAGATTATCTACACGAATATATTTCATTATATACTGATATATAGGACATGTTAAATGTTCCATTTCTACGTAATGAATCAAAAATTATAACTCAATTTCTATGTAATGTATCAAAAATTATTATTCAATTTCTATGTAATGTATCAAAAATTATAATTCAATTTCTATGTAATGTATCAAAAATTATAATTCAATTTCTTTGTAATGTATCAAAAATTATTTATTAATTTCTATGTAATGCATCAAAAATTATTAGTTAATTTCTATGTAATATATCAAAAATTATAATTCAATTTCTTTGTAATGTATCAAAAATTATTATTCACTGTCTATGTAATATATCAAAAATTATTATTCAATCTCTATATAATGTATCAAAAATTATAATTAAATTTCTATGTCATGTATCAAAAATTATAATTCAATTTCTATGTAATATATCAAAAATTATTATTCAGTTTCTATTTAATGTATCAAAAATTATAATTCAATTTCTATGTTATGTATCAAAAATTATAATTCAATTTCTATGTAATGTATCAAAAATTATAATTCAATTTCTATGTGATGTATAAAAAATTATTATTCAATCTCTATGTAATGTATAAAAATTTATTATTCAATTTCTATGTAATGTATCCAAAATTACGTATGTTTAAAGCAAGAGAAAAATCAAATATTAATTTCCAGAGAATTCTGTTAAAATTATAATAAACTTAACGAATGATGAAATTGAAATTGAACGATGAATAATGTTTAAAAATGGAAGTGAATGATAAATATTTACAAATGAAATCGGACGGGAGATTATTTGTAAAAGTAAAATAGAACAATAAATGAATTTTCCAATGAAATATAACGATAAATTAAAAAAATAAATGGAATGACGAGTATTTTCTATATAAATAAAACAGTAGACGTATGTGTGTGTAAATATCTAACAGGTAAACTCTTACACTACTGGGCACATAACATTGAAATTTTCAGAAAATAATATTCATGCACCAAGGATGGTCTATAACGAATAATATTTTTGTTTAAATGCTTGAATAACGCGTACGCACATCGGAAAATTTACATGTAAAATACATTAACAACTAGCCCAGCTTTTTGCGCATGCGTACACTTAAAGCACCATAGAACGCTACACATTTTCATTGTCTTTGTATTAATTAAAAAAAAAAACGAAATAATAAGTAAATTTCATTCGAAGTTTTGAATTTGTTACCACAAAGGAAACCCGGTACTTGTGCATTTAACGAACATATGCTCGGCTTTGTCCGGAGCATGACGTCAGCAGCTGCTGTCTTAGAAAACATGGTCATCAGCCAATCAAAACGCCGCGCGCAGTTTCAACTCGACGCGCATGCGCGCGCGTCTAGCAGCAGACGAGAATTTCGATATGGGCGTTCGAGATGGCGGTGACTAGAAATCTCCAGCGCGAATGTGGGTTGCGGTCACGCCACAGCATTGTGAACTGGAAGAATTTCCTGAGAAATATAATATGCCCGGATTACTTTCTCAGGAATCCCCGGCAGGTAGGAGGCTCAGGCCATACGGTTGAAATCGACGAGTCCGTCTTCTTCAACCCCCGGAAACACAACATCGGCAGACGTCTAACACCGGTCTGGGTCTTCGGTGGATACGTCAACCCCGCCGAAATGGATGTTTTTTTTTTTGTTAATGTACCAAATAGGAATGCCGAAACCCTCCTTCCAATAATAAGAAAATACATTCTGCCGGGGACCACGGTCGTATCAGACTGTTGGAGGGCTTACAGCAAAGTGGAGGGAGAGAAGGGGTATCACCATTTAACGGTGAACCACACAGTCTTAATGTTGTAGATCCCGTTGTAACACAGGCAACAACAAGTCATGTGGAGCGGATGTGGAAGGAAGCAAAACAACGCAATAAATAAAAATGCGGAAACAACCGGGAGCTTTTGGATACATATCTTTTAGAGTTTATGTGGAGACAAACGTTTGGTAGGCAGCCGTTTGACTCCATATTAACCCAAATCGCCGAAAGCTACCCGGTTGGTAAGAAGCTTCCTATCACATTCGCTATCTCATCCCCGTCAACTTCGTCGTCTGATGCCCTCCAAAAGTCTGAAGAAAATACATTCTCCTGAGAAAATATGTTCCTAGCAAAAAAAAAAAAAAAAAAGAACAAAAAAAAATCGCAGGGATTCTGGTTTAAAAAAACAAAAACATTTTCTTTGTTCATGGCAAAAAAAAAGTTTTGTTTCTGTCCTTTTTCTTGCGTTTTTTTTACGTAAATAGTTTTAAAAAACGTTTCAGAACAAAAACAATTACTAACTATTATTTGTTTAAACAAAAAAGATATCCTACAAATATCATTTTTGTTGGTTATTTTACGTAAATAGTTGGAAAAAATGTTTCATTAAAAATAATTAATAACTATTATTTGTTTACAAACAGTGTTTTATATGTATTTATTTTGCAAACAAAACAATTTCAAACAATAATATTACTAATAAAAAAATATAAATGAACGGTAGGTTTTTGCTTTTTTTATTTATTTATTTTTGGATGTTTTTACATTTACAATTTATTTTACAGTTATTTGGTAGCGTTGTTTTTATTTTATCGGCAACGCTTGGTTATATCCGGCTGTTGACGTCATGCGTCGGACAAAGCTGAGCAAATGCCGAGTTACGTCTGGTTCGCAAAATACACAAGTACCGAAAAACCTATATATCTTTTATTATTCACTTATTGAAAACACACATGTATATCTTAAATTATTATGTGACCGATATGCTAAAAAAACTATTAATTACAAAAAAATATTCGGTGTTGTTACGGTGTACGCACCGTTTTAAATTTCAGATAGGATTTCAAAATTAGATTAAATTGTTATGGTATCTTTCTTTTTTATTAAACGCACAGCCAATAGATTACGAATTAATAATTAGAACCTCCCTATTATCACGGAAAAATACTAAGAACATTACATAAAATAAAAAGTCAATTCAGTGTTTCAACATTTGAACAACATTCGGCTGAAACCTATCATTGCCGGCCTCGCCCGATTCATACTTGACGGGAATTCCAAAAATTATTACGTTTCAAATGTATGCGTTTTTTGTGCAGACGTAACATAGCATTTCTGAAACATACCTATATATTATTCATTTATCGATTAGATGAACTATTGATACCAAACAGACATTGGCAAATTTTTCGAATGCATACGTTTTAACTATTTTAGTTTTTCTGCTGGAGCTTTCTTACACAGGCCATTATGTCAACAAAAAAATAAGGCTTCTTCCCGAAAATTGAGTTATAGAAAAACCTTCAACAAATATCTTAGTGACCCCTGTTTTTTTAATATTTTAAAATGTTATTTAAAATATTTTAAATAACATGAGATATTTTCCATTTATCATAAAATACATGCACTCTTTTATCTTCGACACTTACTTTGCTTACAGTAATTTCCATGAATATGATTTTCATAACAAAAACAAAACATGTATTCACGTTCGAATCCTCGACTGATGAAAATCCGCCAAAACAGTCAGATTGTCGTCTGCCGCTTAATTCAATCAAAACACCACTACGAGACTATTTCAACACATGAAAGGTTGACACGAAAACAATCATTCAAACATAAACAGAAGTTTTCATTATTTCTAAACGAAATTAAATCAAATTTGATGTTGCTCTAAAAATGAAATTTTATAAAGCTTCGTTCATTCCCGCCCCCGCATCCATACAAGTGCCATTCGACATTACATTCTCTTTAAATTAATACACCTGTTTCCCTGCGATAAGTTTCTTTTCTCTAAATAATATCTTTAATTTACATAACTTCTTCCGTTTTCTAGAAATAATTTCTCGTTTTTTATTAAACTGTTAGGTGAAAGTACAAAATGGTTAACAAGCCCCCTCCCCATGTTAAGAATAACTTTCTAAATCTGTCAAGACGTGCGTTTAGGTGGCAAAATAATCCCGAACCCTCTATCAAATAAAAGGAACCAAACACTCTAACTACCGTTATGTTACTTATGCCAACGATATATAAACAAGGACATCGGTATTTTATACGACTATCAGCCGGTCACTGAGGTGTGACCGACAGACGTGTTATAGTAAATGTCTTAAAGCGGTCTCATGAAGATATGAAGATGGGCCAGTCATTAGGGTCTGTGTAGCAAGAAGAAAATCATACCTGAGATGTCGGATTTGGGTGTGGCTCCTTTCTTTTCTCAAGATGATATCTTCACCCTGGTGGCATTCTGGTGGGAATCTTCATCTCTTTGTCCTCAGGGCCGCCTTTCGACTTTAGACATTTATGAAGGCATTCATGGCAGACTTAAGAAAAACGACACGCGACACAATTGTGATATATATGAGAAATCTTAACTGCTTATTTTTACAAAATATATATTACAAACACTTCAACAATAAAAAAATGGATAATGGCTTTTCAAAGCTAACTAACCTAACTAGTATTGAGGGAGGGGGTGCTCCCCCATTTACGGAGAGACAGAATATTCGTCTTCACTTCATGGTGGTCGTGCAGGAAAGAGACAGAAAGATAGCAAGGGAATTATGGGAAGGGATTTCTTTGTATCTCTACGCTTATGGCCAAATTACCACTCGTCCATGCTGCAGAGTGTGTTAGAAATAGTGGCACAAAGAAATAGTGCCACATCCCTCCCTATGCAATCCGAAATTTATGAGTATTCATAAATTTCAGAAGTCCCTAATTTTCCGTGGATGGTGCGTCAGCCGGCCGTCAGCAATCGATGTCCCCATGCTCTACGTTCCATCAGGAACTCAGTGAAGCAAGTTATTTTTTCCACCAGGCTCCTGGTAGACTGGTATACTGCTTCAAATACCAGAGAGGGTAATCATCCTCGCCCTCCATCGAGGCAATGGCATCATGATTTCAGTAACTGGATTTACACTTTCTTAAGCAACCAGTATAATATTTTTTAACAAAGCCGGATTTTACGTGAATTCATCACGCCGACCTATACTTATTTCACTAAGCCGGATTCTACGTGAGTTTATCACGCCGACCTATACGTTTTTTTATTTAGTCTGCATAACATTATTTCCGTAACTGGATTTACGCTCCCTTCAGCAACCAGTATAATGTATTTTAACCTAGTCGCGATTACGTGACCTCATCACGCCGACCTATATGGATTTAGTAAAACCTCGGTCTTCAGAGGTTCTAATCCAATTTAATTCTGTTAGAGCAAGGAGTCTGCCGCCGAGCGACCAATAAAAACTATCCACCACTGAATATTTATAAATTATATAAAGAATTAATTAAGAAGGGCACTCAGCCTTCATGAGTTAGAATACTCAATTAGGACAAAAAAATTAAAATAAACAATTCAGAAACCTGGTATACATTAAATCAAAGAAATAGGGTGTTAATAATTTTTTTTCTTAAAAAAGAAAACATTTTTAAAAAATCATTTCAGAGCACCTCGGTCACAATTAGAATTTGTTTACACAATGCAAACGCATTTCAGTTATTACATTCATAATTAACTTTTTTCCAAATTTCAGGGTACATTTAAAAAGTATGTGTATTTTTTCAAAACTTGATTTACAAAAGATCATTAAAATTTAATTCCTAAATTTAAAAATTATTTCAAGTATTTTAGTTCATCGTTAAAATCAATTTATGTTAGTGCACTTCTTTCCAAAGTAATTCGTATTATTATATGGAAAAATGCGCTCATGAAAAGTAATATTCTTAAGATTTTATTCAACCTGGAAAAGTAAAAGAGAAGAAATTCAACCTGGAAAAGTAAAGAACAAGATATTCTAGTAAACTAAAAAATATGAATTTTTTAGACTTAAAATATTGCAGCTAAAAATAAAATTTGAATATTGATAAATATTTTATTTATTATTTGCATATGTTGTTGTTTATTGTTGAGTTAGAAAAGGTGTCAGTCGCTGGATTAAACGTATTTCCCCCCTATAATTTGCATATATTTATGTAGTGAAAATTGTTTGAATAAAATTAAGTCATTAGTTATTTCGTTAGTAGATGGAATTAATAATTTTATAATTTACATAAAAGTTAATACTTTTATTATATCATAATTTTTTTTTTTTTTACAAAGGCATCACCACATTATCAAGGCCCAGAGGCCACTCAAGGATAAGGGTTAAAGAGTGTACAGTAGAAATTGGTCAATATAGTAATCATTAGTAATGAAAATTTGGTAAATTTAATAACTTATATGGAACGGCTCATCAAGAACTTATTTACTTTAGACTTGAACACAACCATTTGTAGTCAGCCGGAAAGCAGGAAAACGGAAGACAATTCCACAGGCGTGCAGTTCTAAGAAAGAAGCCTTGTTCATGGAATCTACGTTTAGGTTTAGGCACAGATAAAGAGTGGGGGAAATTATTGATAGTGTTTACAGCTAGACGAGTGTTTCTTGTGAAAGTTTGGCGAGGGGGGACCATAGATTGAAGCTCAGTTGAACACTTTCCATGAAAATAACGATACATCAGAGACAAACTCGCAACATCTCTTCTGTGAGATAGAGGTTGCAAGGAGGAGAAAAGGACATCTCCTACGAGGCTACGAAGTCTATTTTGAACTCTATCAAGGCAGGACAAGTCCTTTCTAGCAGCTCCTGCCCAGATGTGGCAACAGTATTCCATCCTTGGACGTACCTGGCTCTTATATAGGTAGAGAATAGCATCAGCAGTGAGATATCTACTGGATCGATAGAAAGATCCCACCATTTTTCCAGCGGCCTTGGCAACATATTTGATATACGTGTTCCATTTAAGATCAGGAGTAATGGTCAAGCCCAGAAGCTTGTCAAAACTTGAGGCCTCCTGAAGACGAGAGCCATTCATTTCAATTGATGACAAATGTGGATTAGAATGTTGATGATGTAAAGAGAGAAGCTTGGTTTTAGATGCATTAAAAGTAACCAGTCACTTCTTTCTCCATTGTACTACGTGCTCAAGATCAGAGGAGAGAGAATTGGAGAGAACTTGGTCGTTTACTGTCTTAGATGTGGTACCATAAATGGTAGTGTCGTCAGCATAAATGTCTACAAATGATGTAAGGATATGATTTGGAAGATCATTAATGTAGATCAGGAAAAGAGTTGGGCCCAGGATGGATCCCTGAGGGACACCGGCATTAATACTGTGAGCTTCTGATTTTTGCCCCTCAACTACTACTCTTATGAACCTATCAGAAAGAAATGATTTAATAATTGAGAAGACTTTTCCAGCTATACCATAGCTAGCGATCTTATGAAGTAAACCTTTATGCCATACCCTATCAAAGGCTTTAGATATGTCAAGAGCAATTTCCCTAGAAAGATTGCCACCGTCGAGAGATTTGCTAATCCTATGCGATATAACTGTAAGGACATCTGCTGTAGATCTAGCAGAACGGAAACCATATTGAGTGTCACTAAGAAGGTTATTTTTGTTGAGATGTTTGATTACTTCTGTATTTAACACAGATTCTAGCAACTTACTCATGACGCACAGGAGACTTATTGGCCTGTACTGAGAGGGGGATGAGCGATCACCTGAATTCTTAAATACAGGGCATACTGATGAGATTTTCCAGGGAGATGGGAAACTATTCTCCTTAAGACAACGTTTAAACAGTTTTGTAAGTATGGGCGCTAATTCAGGTTGAAGTTTTTTGAGTACTATAATTGGAATACCATCAGGGCCAGTTGCTTTACTCGAATCAAGGTTTTTGATTAGCTTCGCAACATCACGTACAGATATACGTATATCACATAGCGTGTTTTTTGATACAGGAGGAAATATTGGGGGTTGGCGGTCTTGGTCGCAAAGGGTAGAATTAGCTGCAAAGTTCTTGACAAAGAGTTCGGCTTTGTCTGATGCTGACGAGATTACCTCAGGTCCATTGATAATAGTTGGGATGGATTAGGATCATTTAATTCTTTCTAACTCAACAGCGTTGATTGTTACCTAACCTGAAAAAGGACATATCAACAAAGTTCCATTTTCTCAAATCCAAACTGAAAAAGTCATTAAAATTCTACAAATTTCTTACATTTGAAAAGTCAAAAGCATGTTTTTAAAAAATCCTATATCTTTATAAATCTGAAATAAAGATCAGATAAAAAATGTTAGGTATCCTTTTTTTCTTTCCTTTTTTTTCTCTTTTAAATTTATTTTTCGAGCTTCGTGTTCGAAGGATTATTTTTCTTTTTCTTTCATGTAATAACAAGATGCATAGATATACACACATATAGATATATATCTTGAGAGAGACAGAAAGAGAGAAAGCGTGAGAGTGAAAGAGATATTGCATATTCTAGAGACACTTTTTTTCGTCACTGTTTTTTTTGTGTAGAACACATTTCTTACTTTTTTTTTGATGGGTTATTTTCAATACTCTCTTTTTCGATCTTTTGTAACAGTTTCTTTTTGTTTTTTTTGTTTTGTTTTTTTTTGGTGCAGGACACTTTTTTTTCAGGTTCTGAATTTTCTTTTTGACTGCGTTTTTTTTGTGCACGTGTGTACTGGTCTGCCATTTTTTAAAAAATTTGCCTGAAATATACATTTTTTTTCCGTTTTTAAAGACCGTGGACCATTTTTTTTATTCGATTCGTCTAGTGGTCATTACTTTTGGTTGTGCTGTGGGTTTAAAGGTCGAAATTATTTCCATGCTGGGAAACAATATATCCTGGTAAAGGCACCATTTATACCACTATCAGCCGGTCACTGAGGTATGACCGACAGACATGTCTTAAAGCGGTCTCATGGAGATATGAAGATGGGCCAGTCATTAGGGTCTGTGTAGCAAGAAGAAAATCATACCTGAGATGTTGGATTTGGGTGTGGCTCCTTTCTTTTCTCAAGATGATCTCTTCACCCTGGTGGCATTCTGGTGGGAATCTTCATCTCTTTGTCCTCAGGGTCGCCTTTCGACTTAAGACATTTATGAAGACATTCATGGCAGACTCAAGAAAAACGACACGCGACACAATTGTAATATATATGAGAAATCTTAACTGCTTATTTTTACAAAATATATATTACAAACACTTTAACAATTAAAAAAATGGATAATGGCTTTTCAAAGCTAACTAACCTAACTAGTATTGAGGGAGGGGGTGCTCCCCCCATTTACGGAGAGACAGAATATTCATCTTCACCTAATGGTGGTCGTGCAGGAAAGAGACAGAAAGATAGCAAGGGAATTATGGGAAGGGATTTCTTTGTATCTCTACGCTCATGGCCAAATTACCACTTGTCCATGCTGCAGAGTGTGTTAAAAACAGCGGCACAAATAAATAGTGCCACAATTTCAGAAATAGAGTTTTAAGTAAGCAGAGTTTCTTTAAAAAATAAATAAATAAATATGAAAACAACTTAATTTTTTTATTTTAAACAATATAAATATTTATTTTATTTTAAATAATATAAGTTTTCTTTTGTATTTTAAACAATATAAACAGAACTTTTATTTTTATTTTTTATTTTAACACATTTAGCAAGAAGATTGGTGCTTATGTACTGCGCTATTTTAAAATAGTTTTTCAGATTATATTTTAGTTTCACGATATATTTGTTTTTATTTACTTGTTAGGTGGAAGCAGAGAATACTTACAAAACGCTCCCCATGTTAAGAATGGCGTTCGAAAGCATAACGTTATTTCAGCACGGTACATAAAATACATAACTACCGAATTTTTATAATTTTTAACGGTAATTTTTTACTTGGTTTCCACCTAAACATTTTCCTTTAAAATGATAGCTTTTACTGGTTTTCTGGTATACTAAAAACGAATATTTTATTTATTAAATATTTTAATTTTCCGCAACTAAGTAGTTTTTCGAATATTAAACAGTATATATTTATGTTAAAAGTAGTGGCCATAGTTGTGAAAACAAATACACGTCAAAATTAATAAATTTCAAAATAATTGAAAGAGAATACACGATAAAGTTAAAAGTCGCAATAGAATACCCATGCGTAATATTAATTTGTATCGTTTATAACAACTCACAGGATTTAATAATAGTCACGGAATTCAATTTTGAATTAAAATAAAGCTTTTTACATTGTGTAAAATTATAAAACTTAAAAGGTTTTTAGGGATTATTATTTGGTGCTTTTAAGGCACTCCCTAATAAAATAATTTAACACAATTTTCCTAACAAACAACAAACCACTTCTTAAACTTAACAAGGAAAACGTTTATTTAAGAAGGCATTAAACTCGAAGGAGGAAAAGAAGGAAGGAAAGTTCGGGACTTCACTGCTTACTAGGTAGTTACAGCCGGTTGCTGTCGTCTGATACCTAGTAGGAGCAAAGGAGCGAAAGGTGTAGTCCCTTCGAAAGCTGGTGGAGTAAGAGAGAGTTTTTTCTTCTCAGGACCGGAAGCTGTCAGGTCCTTGGGGGTAAAAATATTCATTTCAGGGAGGAATATGTGCAAAAAGAAAGAGGTTAATTTGCGTTTGCTACAGGTTTTCATAATGATAAAAAATTCTATTTTCAAATTGCTTTAAAAATTCTTTTCATAGTTTATAACTATGAAAAGTTCTAATTGCATTGTTTAAATGTTTTATATATTCTGACAATTTAATATTTTTATTTATATTAATATCGTTTATCGTTAAAAAGTATTCATTGTTTAACATTATTTTTGAATATGTTTACATTGTTTTCATGGTAACATAACTGATCAATTGTCATCTTTTGCAAGAGTTGCCTGGATTAGAGCATTCTTATCAATCGATTGATTGCGTTATTTATGAAGATCAGGCAGTATAATTTCTGTAGAATTCTAAATTCACTACATCCGCCTAGAATGGCACATCATAACCTGATATTTAAGGAAGGAGCCCCAGTTATCTTATAAAGAAATATTGATCCACATAAATCGTGCAATGGCACACGGTTAGCAATAAAATCTTTGAAAACTAATGTTCTGGAAGCCATTATAATAACTGGAAATTTTAAGGGTGAAACATTTAATTGCTTGGATTCCTCTGATTCCTTCTCACATGCCATTTCAGTTCAAGCGTTTACAATTCCCAATAAAAATTAGTTTTGCCATGGCTATAAATAAAGCTCAAGGACAAAGCCTAAAAGTTGTTGGATTTAATCTTAAGACACCTTCCTTTTCTCATGGCCAGTTGTATGTTGGTTGGTCATGCGTTGGAAGTCTTGAAAATCTGTACATTTACACACCTGTTACAGGTCACATCAGATCAAAGTGTAGTATCCGTTCTGATACTGCTCTTCAATTTTTTGTTCTAGGTTAGTGGACGAGAAATCTTTCTCGACTGAGGCAATTTTTAATTTTTGTTCCTTTTCCTTACATTAAAAAACTACCCTGGTGTCTAACTCTGTCCTCGTGGGGAGGCAAAGTAAATAGAAACAATGTGGTTTATGTATGAGGACTTCAAAATTAGAGCTCGATGTTCATTTACCAATTTTCAGATATGCACTGATGGAAACTGAATTTTAATTATTTCATCAACAAAATAGATTACTAATGACATCTTTATATATATCATACATTAACTAGTTAAAACAAAGAGTTTTAACACTTTTCAGATGTGCACTAAAATATAAAATAATTGCAATTCTTGCATTGTATTTTAAAAGAATGTCCAGAATATAAAAGATTAAACTATAAAAAAACAACAAAAACACGATTAGATCTACTGATGAGACCTTTATAAATTAAAACGCACTAATGCTCTGACTACACGGAGTGTGTGGAAAAAGAAGTCATTATGAATCTATGTTTTGTTTAATCTATATTTATTATAATGTATGGGGGCAAAATATTTAAATATATCGTATACAACCAGGCAACGTCGGGTACTTCATCTAGTTAGAAAAATAAAATGTCTAAAAACCGTAAATTATTAAATCACAATTAGTTCATATTAAATAAATATGATTAATAAATTAAAAACGAAAAGTCGTGCGTTGTTTACGCGTGGAACCCCCACACACGTACAAACACACACGCACGCGAGAGCGTGTGTGTTTAAAAGTCGTGGCTTGTTTACGCGTTAACCTTTCGAGTTCTTTTTTTCTTTTTTTCGAATAACTTAAAGTGTAACGTTTTTGTATTATTAACAAAAATGCATTTAAAGAAAGGAAAACGAAACACGGTACGACTGAAACAGAATTTCCTTCAATATGAATATAAAAAAAAAACAAACAAGCATTAATTTTGCATGTAAAACCATGTATGTTTGAAGCAGTAGGGTATGTAATACTATAAACACTGAATTTAAAATGCATGAAATAAAACAACCCATGACAATCGAACGATCTATAAATTTAAAAACAAGTCCAACAATAAATAATATTTAAAATGAAATCAAACGATAAATATTAACAAAAAAACGTCAGTATACAATTAAACTGTTGTCAGAAATAATTAATCGGAGACATTTTATTCATAAACACACACACACCCGATCAAATACATAAAAACAATAATCCTATTTGTATGCCTGGTGCGGCCCTTCTCTTTTAACAGCATCGGCGACCACGGCTCTCCACACTGTAAAGTCATGGTAATTTCGGAATGTCAAGTAAAGACGGCAGTTTCCTGTTGCTATCCTTCGTATTAAAGAAGGCAAAACAAATTGAATTTTTACCGTAATATAAATCTATTATCGTATCGATGTTAAAATGTGAGTGTTTCCCTGCTATTTTAACACATTGAATTTTCAAGTTAAATTTCAGTTTTAAGATATCTGTTTGTTATAAAAGTGTTAGCATAGTTATAAAACACTATCCATTTCCTAATTTTAAAATATTATAAAAATTAACGTTATTAGTTAGTTTATATATATATATATATATATATATATATATATATATATATATATATATATATATATATACTAGCAAAAGTAACCGTCGTTGACTGGGTTAGAAAACAGCCTCCAGAAAATGGACTCTGATTTATTAAAGTATGATAGGTTATGAAAAAGAAGGGTTGTAAAGAGATAGCTTCGAATTTGGGGGTATCAAAACCCAAGCAAAATATGATTAAAGTAAAAATAAAATAGATTAACCCAATTTATAACGATTTTTTTTTAATTTAAAAATGTTTATTTCCATACTTTGTGGACCAGGCGCGAACGCAGACCCCACAATTTTACTGAACCACTGTTCTGCAGGATCAACATACCCATTCCTGTGTCTCGATATATCTTCTATCATTATATGTAATCAGTGTTTTAAAAATAGTCAACCATATAGGAGCCTATTCGTGACCAGACACACACACAGACATTCAGCTTTATATTATAGAAGATATATATATATATATATATATGTATATATATGTATATATATATATTATATATATATATGTATATATATGTATATATATATATATATATATATATATATATATATATATATATATATATACACAGTAGCGTCTAAAACTACGGGACAAGATTTTAATACATAATATTTGTGTGAAAAGCTGAACTTTTGACAACTGTTTATCGTTATCATTCATAATACCATACTAAAATTGGAATCATTTACAAAGGATAGAAAAATAATTATAATTAGTTATTTATTTCCAAAATACGAACGTCCAAAAGTAAGGGACAAAATTTAGTAAAAAACAATGGAAACAGTACGCTATATTCAATTTTTTTATTTCCTCTAACGAATAAGTCTTACTTAGTCATTTGTAAACGTTTCATCAGCCGGCACCGTGGCGAAACGCCAAAAACTTGATTACTCTGTGAGACAAGCCATTGTGAAGCTACAGAAAGAAAAGCACACCATTAGAGAGATTTCAGAGAAAGTGAAACGTTCCAAGAGTTTTGTATGCAGGTTTGTTAAATCCTATAATGATACTGGCAAAAAAAAAACCCGGCAGACCACGAATAACTTCTGCAAGAGAAAGTCGAATAATGCAGCGTATATCATTAAAGGGCCGTTTTACGTCTTGCACAGTAATTTCTGTTAAAGGGTTATGAATAGTACTCCATGTGTTAATGTGTCAAGACAGAATGTTTCTAGACGACTGCACTATTTAATCGAACCCCAGGGAAGAAAGAACTTGTTAGTTCGAAGAATAAGAAGAAGAGATTAGAGTTTGCAAACAAGTATGTAATTTGACATATGAAAATTGGGCAAAAGTATTTTTTCACTGATGAAAGCAAATTTAATTTAATTGTGAAATGATCGAAAAAAAAACAATGTAAAGAGACAAATTGGTGAAAGATTGAGTGCAAAGTGTACTAAGAAAACTGTCAAGTTTGAGGGCGGAAGCGTTATGACATTGCGAATGTGTTGTAGCCAAGGAACAACGCCCCTTGTCCCGTTACAAACTCATGTAAACGTGCAGATCTATAAATACATTTTTCACGATCATGCTGTTCCAATCATTCAGAATTCAGGTTCCGATAGCTTTTTTTACGCAAGATAAAGCCCCATGTCGCAAGGCAAAGGTGGTAAGCGAGCAAGATTTCGGAATTATAGATTCGCCACCGACAAGTCTAATAGAAAATCTTTGGAAAACCTTAGTAGGGAAAACTATGGAAAGAAATCGCACTAACACGTAGTATTTGTGGGTGAAGCTTCAAGAAGAAGTGTCTAAAATTATTATCGAGGATTGTCAAGAAAGATTCGTTCTTGTAGTCGAAGGTGTGCAGCTGTCATTGAGGGAGTTTATATATATATATATATATATATATATATATATATATATATATGCACACATATGCCTTTATATATTATATATATACATATATATACGTATATATATACGTATATATATATATACGTATATATACGTATATATATATATGTGTGTGTGTGTGTGTGGGTGTGTGTGTGTGTGTGTGTGTGTGTAAAGAGAGAGAAAAAAGAGATAGTGTGGGACGGAAAATTCAAATCACAGATAAATTAGATTTTTTATTATACAAGTATTTGGTTTATTTAAAACATCGTTTATTGACATTGAAAATTGAAATAAAATATGGCTTCGCGGCTAGCTTATCTACAGCCTAATGTTCACATATTCTACGCATTAAATTAGACGTTATTTCGAAAATAACGCGTTGAAATCTGTCAAGTTGTATTGTGTCTGGTGTATAAGCCTAGACATGGGAATATGATTATGTTTTAATTTTAAATGCTTTTATCTTTCTCCTTCTCCCCCTCCTTCCCTCTCCCCTTCTTCCCTCCCATCTCTCTATCTCTCTCTCCATATATATGTCTTTATTTATTTATATATATATATATATATACATACATATATATATATATATATATATATATATATATATATATGGCTCGTTTCATAAGTAAATCGTCCTATTATTCAACTAAATTAAACAACACGCTCCAAAATCAGAAGTGATACCATTAAAATGAGAAACATTTTGTGCTAAAGATTTTATTTTTTCCATAGTCACTATTATTCTCAATGTACCTTTTCCGGCGAAGTGTTTGGAGCACGCTTTCTCAAATTTATTCGTTCTTAATGAACTTTAGCCAGGAATTAAGTACCCATATCTGATTCTGACACGCGTTAATTGCATTTGTTGCGTTCTAAGGGCATTACCCCATCAATATCTGCATTGGAGAGATAACTCTTTCAGGCTAGCAATGTATTGGATCCGTCATCATTGCAAGTGAATTTGCAATCCCCTTTGTAGTGCAATAAAAGTATAAAAGTAAACCAGTGACACTACTTTGGAACACCCTTATATACAATGCATGTATGTATGCATGTATGTATGCATGTATGTATGTATGTGCATGTATGTTTTTATTGATAGTATAAAAATTACGTTTAATGATCTTTCTAAATTCTAATCGCTTAGAGACAATATTTAAGTGCTATATTGTGCCAGGAATTGTTTTATTCAAAAGCTGTGTTTAAATTAAAATCACATTTGATTTTCGAAATAATGTAACTGATTATACTGAATTAAAGAATCGAAATTCACAAAGTTGTATTCTGTGTGTCAAACAGAAAGCTGTTTACAAAGATCAAAATCAATTTACTCAAAAAAAAATCGTGCTTCTAACATCACTACCACGACCACCGCCTCCATCGTCCCGAACACAGAGCGTTAAATAAATTGTTTTGGAAGAAGCTAATGTATTTTTGGTGCCAGGAAATTCTTGAATGTTTGCAATGTAAAATGAAAGAGATTCTAAAAATTCGTATTGTGAATCCACGCGAGTAGTGAAATCATTGTTATTACAAGTTTAACTCTGACAGCCTGTCAAACAGACGAAAAGGAATTCTTACAATTATTTGTGAACGCGTCATACGATTAAAATGCCACTTTAAAAGTTACTTTGCCACGCCAATGGCTAACTGGATTGCCCAAAGTCAACTACAGCTGCCTTACTCGCCTAACATGGAAAATCTTTTGTAGCAAAAAAGAAGAAAAAAGAAAGTGTTTCTAAATATATTAATAAGCTTCTACAGTTTTGGAGGTTACATGCAAACATTTTGAAAAGATAACAGCAAAGTGTAATTAAAACTAGATTTTTATATTTAGGGGTAACTTCATTATATGAATTTAGCATAATTTAGACCAGTTGGTCAGCATCCACCACTTAACTGTTGACATAGACTTCTTTCTGCAGTATTTGAAAAAAAAATCTTCTAGGTGGAGGTAGATGAGGCTTAACTAAGCACATGTTTGTGGCAATTATTTTCAGAACAAAATAACTTGCAACAAGGTATTATACATGCAAGTGTTCTTTCTCATATAGCCCTAAAATATATGGTAGTGTAGACTTTTTTCTTTCAAGAGTGAAATAAAGCGTGCAAGCAATGTTATCACTGTGCTAATTTCAAATATACACCTGTTGGTATAAATGATATTAACGATATCGACGTTTACTGAACCGGAAACTAATATTATCTGTCAACAACAATTTTTATATTTTCATGAATCTCGCGGTTTCACATGCAACTCGTCTACGTTTCTTGAACTGTTGCATATAATTTGAATAATACCTTTCCAGTCCATCTTTGAGTATCACCAGAAATGATCTCCAAATAGTCAAACCTCAGAGAAATCACCAGAAATGATGTTCAAATAGTCAAATCTCACAAACACCACCAGAAATAATGTCCAAATAGTCAAATCTCACAAGCATCACAAGAAATGATGTTCAAATAGTCAAATTTCACAAACATCACCAGAAATGATGTTCAAATAGTAAAATTTCACGAACATCACCAGAAATAATGTCCAAATAGTCAAATCTCACAAGCATCACAAGAAATGATGTTCAAATAGTCAAATTTCACAAACATCACCAGAAATAATGTCCAAATAGTAAAATTTCACGAACATCACCAGAAATAATGTCCAAATAGTCAAATCTCACAAACATCACCAGAAATAATGTCCAAATAGTCAAATCTCACAAACATCACAGAAATAATGTCCAAATAGTCAAATCTCACAAACATCACAGAAATAATGTCCAAATAGTCAAATCTCACAAACATCACCAGAAATAATGTCCAAATAGTCAAATCTCACAAACATCACCAGAAATAATGTCCAAATAGTCAAATCTCACAAACATCACATAAATAATGTTCAAATAGTCAAATCTCACAAACATCACCAGAAATGATGTTCAAATAGTCAAATCTCACAAACATCACCAGAAATTATGTTCACATAGTCAAATTTCACAAACAAAAATAAACGAAGCTTGTTAACTGCTATGGCTTAATTGCATCACATTTATGAGTCGAAATCCTTCCCGATTACTTTCATTAACGTAAAATATAATACACTAAAAACTTTAACTCTTCCGAGTAAAAAATCCTTTCAGTAACTTAAATAATACATCATCCATATGAGGAAAAACATAACACATTTTGTCACTTAATAACGGGGAAATCTACAAAAACCGTTTTTTATCCAAATTAACATAAACCAACCAAAATGAAATAGAATTTAACAAGATACTTTTGCCAAAGAAAACATATTACGTTTCATAAATTATGTTTCTCTTTATCTATTTATGCCGAAACGAAACTGAACAAATGTTTCTGGAATGCAATACCGGTAGGCGGTATTCCAGCGGATTTAACAAGTTCATTTTCACGTCCAATGTAAATAAATTCTTGCTGAATCGTTTTCTTGAATGATAAATTTCTACCCAATCACCACGATCAATTACAATCATCACGGTGTTATTTTACAGAGTGCCTGCCACCTATTTAACTCTTATGCTTATGTCGCGTTTCGATAATGATATTTGGTGACTCCTTTTTGAAATAGATAAACAACGAAAACGGCAAATACCTAAATAAGAATAATAAGTTATATGAAAAGGAAATGCATGCGATGTGTTTGTGCAGTCGTCGAACTTGCCATGGGACTGTTTTTTTTATAATTTCAAGGTTGAAACGAATTTTTTTGTGAGCGCGTTGATTTAATATATCCCTAAGAAAAATCATTTTCACCAATATATACTCAATCTAGAAGTGAGTATATATTGGTGAAAATGATTTTTCTTAGGAATATATTAAGACAGGAAAAAATATATCGAGACTTACGTTTTAAGTTTATTGAAGTTAGAAAATGGTGCTCTAACCAGCATATTCTCGGATGTCTCAACACTTCTTTCTCATAGCACGTATTTAGCTGTAGCAGTTGAATGCGTCTGAAGTGAAAAAACAACTTCAGGGCGGGGGTATGAAATAGGTGGAACAGACGAAGTGTCTATCTGACTTTGCAGGTATTTATCTATCTATCGATCCAGCTATCTATCCATATCTGTCCATCTATCTTACTGGAGTGGTAAACAAGAGATGAATATGATGGCGTTTTCATGAAACCTGTCAAAATATAACAAAGTTAGATCATAGACAAGTTTACCGGAAGATCTTACGTTGTGTGAGTCCCGTAGATCAGGTTAGCTGGAGATAACTTGGAGTTTGAATTTGGACACGCTGAACAGCGGTTGGGTCAATGATTGTCTCCTTCCCCTTCGGGAAGCAGGTGGCGTGTCTCTCAATGGAGACTGTTAAAGACCACAAGAAAAGAACTCACTTTTCATGTTCATCTACGTCTGAGAAAGTGAATATAAAACTAAAACCAATTATCGTCTTGGAGTGAATGTCTTTCGGTCAACATGTTCACACCCCTCCAAGAAGATGAATTCCAGATGGATCAGTGAATATAAGGTATGTTGTATATATGGCACCCACGCATACAAATTTAGACAATCAGGGAACATAAAACGTGTATATATACATCAAACAACACAGAGGAACACGGTTCAGAAAGTGAAGAACCACTAAATATATTAATAACGCATTAGGGACACGTCACAAGCCAAGACGAAACGTATACAGCCATTTCGATGGGTGCAATTCATGGTGGCATAACGTAAAATGGGTAGAATGAGCAAACAATTTTTCAGCGATATTGGCAAGAGATTTGATTTCAGTTTATATTTCAAATCGCTCACACAAGACTATCAAAGCAGTGGGTTTTACACGGTGACGGTTTAGTTCAATTGCGGAAACATTGGGATCAGAGCGTTGGCGATGAAACGAAAAATGTTTTGCTTGGGGCGTTTTCAAATTGACTAGGCACATTTTTCCCCAAAGTACCGGATTATCAAGTCGGACAAGGGAGAGAACCAGAAAAGATCTTGTTCAATTCTGCATTACGCGATTTATTAGCATTCAATCAAATTTACACTCGCAACAATCTTAACCTCTTTTTAAACATTAGTGTGACGAACGGACGAGCGGAAACATCATCTCATGCATATCGATGGACGTATGTTCAATAAACTCAAAGTAAAAATATTTTAGACGAACCAAATGCGTTTTTCTCCCTGAAAAATTCTTTAAAGTTGGAAGAAAACAAAGGAATCTCATAATTCGATGGCTTTGAAAATGGTTCTCTACTTCTTGTTACACGCCTGACGAAACTAAACTATGTTGTTTGGGGATGACACGGAGTGGGGAAGGAAACAGTTGTCTTCGAGTCTGTTTCGTCTTGTTTCAGTGTGGTACGTGATTTTAGCTTTCATTCTGCAGCAGTCATTTACCCAAACTAGCGAGAAATTGTATTTGCATTCCTGTAGATTTCTACATTTGTCATCATCTTCTTTATCTTATTTTTCTTTTTTCTCTTCATCCTATTTTTCATCTCTCTCTTCATCCCATCTTATTTCCTATTCTTTCTCTCATATTGGTTTAATTTTTCCGTTACCTTTCTATGTTTTACTATTTCTGTATGTGTTGTAGTAATCTTATTCCTCTTTGCCTTTTTTCATTTCGTCTCGTATGTATTTTGTTATACCCCTTCTTTTGTTGTTTTTCTTCGTTTTTCTTCGTTTTCTTCTATTCTGAAATATTCTCATTTTTCTAGTTCTCTTTTTTCCCTCCTTTTTTCTGTTGGTACATTTGTATTTTACTTCTCATATTTCGCCATCGCTATTCCTTCCTCGCTCTTCTGTGTCTTTTCTTACTTTTTCTTTTTTAGTACATATTCCTTTTTATTTCCGCTTTCCTCTTTCCTCTTTCCTTTTTTCTGTTTTCTCTTCGTTTTCTCCTTTTCTCTTCCCCTTGGCGTTTTTTTTTTCGTTTTTTCTGATATTTTCCTATCTTTATCTTCTTTTTATTCTTGATATTCTTTTTCTTCTTATTATTACGATTATTTTACCGCTTAGTCGCATAGCTTAAAGGATGTTTTGACATATGAGCTGAGCCCGTTTTTTAAGCTACTGGTCGTATTGTATCAATCCGTTTCACTTCTCTTCAGGGTCACAACAGTGGGTTGATAATTGTTTTAAAGGCACAAGGATTGAGATTGCCAGGATTATCCAAACATTTACTCTCATTTTTCTTTGGCCTTTAAAACTTTTGAACAATCTATGCCGTTTCTATCAGGATGTTCAGTTGTTTCCGTCTTAGTGGCTAACTTTTATCCCGTAGTTTTGAATGCTAAGTTGTTTTCATTTTCAACATCATTTTTATCACATATCGCTAATTTTTACTGAAATTAATAATCAATTTCATTCATAAATAACACGTCTGAAGTTTATCCATGACTGGCGACAATTGTTATGTTAGATTTTGAATGTAAAGCTTGATTACCTAATAAATGTTTATTAGAGGATAGATAAAAAATAAAAACCGAAACATTAAGTTCATGTTCCGTTTATGGCCGATGAGTTTTTGGCTGGCGCTTTTTATTAAATCTGTTAACTATCATTTCGAGCTGTTTGGAAGTTTAACCCTAAAGAGATGTAATTGATAATATAGAGAAAACGGAGATTCGTCCCAAATTTTTTATTATGAAATAAGAAACAGCCCCAAGGACATGCTGCATTAAATAACATACTAGACTACGCGTAAGCCGTAAATTCTGTATTTATTATGTATACTATAAAACAAATCAATTCTTAATATATACATTGTCTGATAATAATGGTTTATAAAAAATATCGATAGATTAAACTGCCCCTCACGTCTCTTATTAATTTTTGCTCTTTTTATACTCCAACCCTTTCCCTCTACTTTTTATTCATTTGTTCCTGCCTCTTCGCTCATTCCTTAGTCTTTCTCTTTTTTATTAATACTCATTGTATTTCTCCCACAACCGATAATATCATTTGCAGTTTATTTACGTTACTTGCCCTTTTCCTTCGATATAAAACCATGTACAGTTAAAGTTTGCACGAAAACAAGAAAGTAGTAAAACAAGCGAGTTAACAAACAATATCAGTGCTCAAGTAGTTTAGAGATTTAAATAGTTTTAATGAATATTATGATGGACGAAGTAACCAAGGAATATAATGAATTTTCATGGTAAGGAACTATTAAATTACTTACACTATGTGTCATTAAAATATTTACACTGTATGCAATTAATATACTCACACTATATACCGTTAGTATACACACACCGTATGTGATTAAAATGTCATCATTGTATGTCAGTGAAATAGTCACAAAACGCCAGTACATTACTCAGACCATATGTCATTAAAACTTACCCTATAAACCATTCAAATCTTAACCCGGTATATCATAAAATACTCACGCTATATTGCATTGAAATACTTACATTATATGCCATGAATCGCCCACACTGTATACCATTAAATTACTCAAACCATGTACAATTAAAATACGTACACGAGATTCTATTTTCAAATAAAATTTTATTTTGTTTGATACACGTTTTTGTATCATATTATCTATATAATTATAAAACTCAAATGACCTTGTAACGAGTGATCTAACCCACTTCTCGGTTTGCGACATCCGGTTGCGCATGCGCGCATAATCATTAACTAATAACAACGTAAACAAATAAACACAAATTTCTTATTTTGCAGATTTTTACATGCGCACTGAAATATTAACGTTATCATTTCGAAATTATTATTTAACATGGGAAGAGTGGGGGTGTTTTGCAACTATTCTTTATTACAAATATACTGGCAGTATATTCTTACAACTAAACAACTTTAACCCGTTGACAAACATAAGAACAACTGTAGTAAGGCCGAGACTACTACTACTATTACTACTCTTTAACCGCCCCTTTTGCTTCCTTCCTTCCTTCTTTTTTATTGTTTGTTTACATTTCTAGATACAAAAAGGTTGTGTGAGAAGGATATATTTGTTGGCACATTTACTAATCTGTTTCAATATAAGTTTTATTTTATTTATTTAGCTTTTATTTTTTGCTTCAGGTTTTATTAATTTTTTTTAGATGTTAAGTTTCTATAACTTGGTTGAAGGATTCCAATATGTCTTTTTCATTCTTATATTTCTCATCAATTGATTCATGTGCGTTTTTGCTGCTTAATGACTTTCGTTGGGGTTCGATTCGTAGAAAAATCATGTTTAATTTTCGATTTTTGAGCGATTATTCGGAAAAATAAGTAACTTTACAAAAATAGGGAGGATGTTTTTTCATGTTTGAGTGATCCGTCCGTGATTTTTTCATTTTTATATACTTTCATAGAAATGTTTCTGTTATGTCAAAAGAAAACTTATTTCTTTACGTCACAAGTGTCACGCTCAAACATGAATTGCATAGCTAATATAACATACTGCCTCAACGGGTCACGGGTAGTCTAGTACTAGTATACAATTTGATCTGGTTATATCCCCTGTAAAATCCGATATTAAGGTTACAATGTATATGTAGAACACTAGATATCGTAATTTATTTGTCACTGCTTCTCCTGATATTTCAAGCGAATGTGTTAAATCTGTCTATATATCTATAAAAGAGAACGTGTCTGTGTATATGTCTGTGTATATGTCTGTGTGTCTGTGTATGTGTGTGTACATTTCTATAGGCAACACCTCTGTCAATTTACTGAGTTTTGGGGAAATCGATATGATCGGGTTTCGGCCAGAAATTTGGCGATTAAGGGGACAAACTTCAACGATTTCACCTTTGCGAACTCTGCCAAATTCCTCCGAGAATTTGGGGTCTAAACACTTGAAATTTTAGATATAAGTTCCTTGGACATGGATCTAACTTAATAACTCATTTAGAGCCAAAAACAATAAATTTTAAACGGTCATAATCTGGGTCAATTTTTTAAAAAATTGACCTCTTTTTTGGTTTTTGTGTGTGTGTCTGTGTGTTTTTTTTGCTCAACATACACTTCTAACTACCCGGGCAACGCCGGACACCCATGCTAGTATAATCTAAAACTTTTGTACAGCAATTATACTAACTCAAGTTAGGCAACATAAATGCATACCAAATCGTCTGTCTTCTCTTAAACACATACACAAACATGCGCGCACACACACATGCACACACGCTTATATGCATATATATATATATATATATATATATATATACATATATATATATATATATATATATATATATATATATATATGTGTGTGTGTGTGTGTATATTAAAAGGTTTGACTCATGTCCAGGTCACTTACATCTAAAATTTAAATTGACGGAGGAGTTTGCTAGAGTCTTCAAATGTCAAGTATTAAAACTTTGACCTTTTGGCATTCAAATTTTCGCACAGAACATATTAAAAAGTTTGTTTAATGTCTGAGTACCCTTTATGTAAAGTTTCAAATGTTTAGACCCAAAATTTGCTGAACATTTTCCTAAAGAACGCAAAGTAGTCAAATATATAAGTAGTCAAATTTTCGATCTAAAACCGATTAAAAGGCTGCCCTATGCCTGAATACACTTTATGTATAACTAGCATTTTTTTTCAAATTTTACCCCAATTGTGACTCTTTAAGATTCGTTATTTTGGTCTCAAATCAATTTTAAAGTTTGATCCATGTCCAAGGCATCTACATCTAAAATTTGAAGTGTTTAGTCCCAAAATGAACGGAGGAGTTTTGTAGAGCTATCAATGGTCAAATCGTTGAAGGTGGACCTCTTGACAGCAAAATATCTGTCAAATACCGATTAAAAATATTTTCCCAAATCTCAATACCCTTTTCATAAACTCCTGAGTGTGTAGACTGAAAACTGACAGAGTAGTTTATTAGGGAAATGTACACACACGGACACACCCATTGAATTTTACTTTTATAGATATATATTTTTCAATAATATCAATGTGCTTAAACAACGTGATATGATTATGAGAGAATAATGAAAAAATGCGCGTATATCACTGTCCAATAAACAAACTTATGTTTCTAAAATTATAACGAAACATGCTGTCAGCGATGCAACTGATTGACAACATTACGAACTTAATATGCTTAAGACTCTGAAATGGGAGTAACCCATATTCTTACAACGCTGTAAAACCTTGCGTAAAAAAAATCCAAACCATGGTAAAAAGATACATGGAGCTAAATAAATACACAGATATGAAGTTACGCCTTAATTTTTTTTATACAGTACGTACGTCAATTAATTAATCACAACAGAAAATTAAAAAGGAAATTAGAATTATCACTATCCAGATTAAGTATGATATGTGGATATACCTATATACAGCATTTACATTGCTACAGCTAAACAGTTCATTATGATTGAAACAGTTGAAAAAAAACTGTAGTGTAGAATAGTAGGCTATATTTAGTCTAATTATGTTTTGCACAAAGGATATAGGATGGACGACATTAATAAAATTCTCATATATTCGATTCTTCTTAAATTAAAAATGAGTTTTAGACATGAATGAATTAATGTTTATTATATTTCAGTTTTTTTTTTACAAAATTTAAAAGGTGAGGAATACTATGCCCACAATCTTCGATTGGAAATACCAAATATTTCAAATATGCAGTGAATTTGTTCCATTTCATGCTTTACGCATTAATAGTGAAACATTCCATGATTTTCTATTTCGTTTTAAAGGCAGTTTAAACGCACGACTTTAAAGTTGAGATGTTTTCTAAAAATACATTATGTAATTGAAATTGTTCAACATTCGAATAATGATATTTGCTATAATGTTTGTACATTATATCTTGATATTTAAATATTCGTGAGTCAATATTGAGATTCGCTAAACTGTTCTATGTGTGAGAATGTTTCTCACTTATTGTGAAACCCATACCTTACTAGTTCGTTATATAGCATATATAAACACATGTGATGCGCATAATAATTCCATGTGCAATTCTCATTTCATTAAACATATAATGAACTTTAAGTGGCAATTCATAATCGACGTAATAGCACCGATTAATATGATTAAAAAACAAAATTCGAAATGTTGTTTAGTCTCATCTTTCTAAAAAAAAATCATACACATAAACAATAAAAATAAACAGTCCCTATTTAAGGAAGGTATCAGTTTTTTTAAAAGTTATCCTGATCCTAACATGTGACCCGCATTGGATGTAATCGGTGAGGTACATATTGTTATTTCTTTTATGAATGTTATGTTGGTTTCCACTAGAACAAGACTGATTCGGAAAACATGTGCCTAGAAAAAAATTATTTTCATCTAAAATTATAAATTTAAAAAAGCTTTCCTTATATTACCTTTACTTTGTATATCATTTAAACGAGCGTTTTACGCCTTATCTAATCTTTCAAGTTTTACTTGTTTTAAAACAATTATGTCTTCTTTTCAGAACTTTAGATACAAGATGGAAAAAATACGCAAAACTTTCTTATTTATAAACGAGATAGGCAGAAAAGTTGTTGAAACAGCTCGTATTATAAACAAAGTGTCTGGCCCAGGAACCACTAATGAACACACAGTACCATGCTTGCTTAAGAAATTACGTGGGAGCGGCAAGAGGTTTGAAGATGATGAAAGTAGATGTTGGCCATCGTATGTTGCCGACGATCAATAAGAAAACTTAGTCAAAGCCAATCCATGCAGAAATCTTTGAGAACTTCCTTCTGAATTAGACGTAACGTATGCGATGATTTTCAACCACTAAGCAGAGGTTGGAAGGACAATAAATTTGGTAATTGGGTGTCTCAAAAATAAAACGACAACCAAAAGAAATGGCGTTATGAAGTCCACCTTCTTTTACTCAACAAGAACGACCCGTTTCTCGACTGGGTTGTGACTTGGGATGGAAATGGGTTCTTTATGAGAACCGGCGACGCTTAGCTCAGTGGTTAGACGGTGACGAATCTCCACGACACTTTCCAAAGCAAGAGTTGCGCCAAAAGAAGGTCACGATGACTTTCTGGTGTTACCGACCGGTCTCATGCATTATAGTTTTTTGAGCAACCGAAATATTTACAGCAGAAAAGAACTGCCAACAAATGAAGGAAATTCATCAGAAAATTCGACAACAAATCCAGCCGTTATAAACAGGAAAAGTCAACTTCTAAACCACGACAATACCCGACCGCCTGTTGCTAAACTACCCATGCAAAAGTTGAACGAATTAGGCTACGAATCTATTCTTCATCCGACATACTCTCCATACCCTTTATCCACCGACTACTCCTTTTTCAAGCCTCTCGACAATTTTCTGTGTAAAAAATGCTTTAAAAAACCTAAGCGTATCTAAAACGCCTTCCGTGATTTCCTCGCTATCAGAACGCATGACTTTTACCGGAAAAAAATGCATTTGTTTTGCGTTGTCAATGTGATGTTAATTCTGATAGTACTTATTTTGATCAATAAAATTTTGTTTGAGATATCTATATCTTAATTTGAAAGTTAACAACCGCAACATATTTCGTGTTAACACACAAACACACACACACACACACACACACACACACACACACATATATATATATATATATATATATATATATATATATATATATATGCACACTTCTATAAATTCGTTTTTCCTTCGTGTGTACCATCGATATTCAAATTTAAAAAAAAAAAATGTTTTCTATTAATTTAAAAAGAAAATACAATTTTCTTATATATGTGTTGTGAAATAGCATTAACTAGCAAAAGTTCTAGTTAATTTGCATATTCTTTTAAACATTCATTTTAATTAATTCCCTATTAGTTGCTTCGGTTTTCTAATGGGATAATCATCATTTGTTAACTATTATGTGTAATTATACTCTACATGATTCATACTTACATAAAATTTGCGTAAAAATTTTAGTAAACACAAAATTGTTTCCATATATATTAATGTATACGTGTATATTTTTGTTGAACAAATTTTGCCTACCTAACTCCTATAGTCTACAGACATAAAAATTCATATATAAGGTATTTGAATCCATGCAAAAGTTTATATTTAGTTTTAGCCCAAAAATATCAGTGCAAAATGTGAAAACTAAAAAAAAAAAAAAAAATGAAATTTGCTCGATGAAGGTCGAATGCCGACATTATGAATGAATAGCGTAGTAGCTATTGATTAATGCTTTAATTTTTAGCCTTACGATAAACATGTTTTCGTAGCCCAGTCATTGACGACAGAGGCAAAATGAATTGTGAGCTGAACGTTTTGGTTTCGATTCTTGGAGGTGGCGCATGAGTCATTTTTTATAATTTTGAAATCATTATTATATATTACATCCAATCTATCTATCTATTCATCTATCTATGTATGTATATATATATATATATATATATATATATATATAAGTGAACGTGTCTGTGTGTGTGATTGTGTGGGTGTCCGTGCACATTTACCTACGCAATAACGCTGTCAATTTTTAGTCTACACACTCGAAATTTGATATACAGGGTACTGAGATTTGGGAAAATCGATGTGATCGAGTTTCGGCCAGAAATTTGGCGATTAAGGGGTAAAAGTTCCACGATTTAGACTTTGCGAACTCTACCAAACTTTTCCGACACTTTTGGGTCTACGCACTTGAAATTCTAGATATAGGTTCCTTGGACATGGATCTAAGTTAATAACTTGCTTTGAGCCCAAAACAATAAATTTTAAAGGGACATAATAGGGGTCAAAGTCTTTAACATGTGACAACTGCGTTCTCTTCTAAATTACTCAGACAATTTCTGGTCTAAATATTTGAAATTTTACATAAATGGTACTCAGAGATAAGGCAAGCTTTTTCATCAGTTTGGGTCGGAAATTTTTAGTTACCAATATATAAATGTGTGTATGTATATCTGTTTGCATGTCTTCCTTAAACTTTCAATAGAAGCAACAGATTTTACCACGATCAGTATCATTTTAAAGTCCAACCTTTCATACGACAAATATCGAAAAATTGGTTAAAAACATTAATATCTTCCCCTTCAACTAGGCACTTTTTACAGGGGGGCACTTTGTTTCGCCGATATTTTTTAAAGTTATCCTCTCCTTTAAATTGTCTAGCCTTAATTTGTAAAAATGTCGCTTCAGGTGTGGCGGTGGTCGTAACAGCATAAACGTTAGGTTTTACCCCGTTCTTTTTCTCCTTTGCGGTACGGGTTCGAGCCTGCCTTCCGACTACCACTTTTATTTTATTTTTTTTGCTAAACATACACATCCAAACACCCGGGCAACGCCGGGCTGCAATGCTAGTATATCTATAAAAGTGAATGGGTATGTGTGTGTGTGTGTTTGTGTACAATTCCCTACGCAATAACTACAGACTCGAAATTTGATATACAGGGTACTGAGATTTGGGAACATCGACGTGATAGGGGTTCGGCCAGAAAGTTCGCTGTTAAGGGGTCGAAGTTCAAATATTTGACCTTTGACAACTCTACCAAACTCCTCCAACACTTTGGGGTCTAAAGACTTGAAATTTTAGATATCGGTACCTTGGACATGGATCTAACTAAATAACTCAATTTGAGCCCAAAACAATAAATATTAACGGTTCATTATAGTAGTCAAATTTAAAAAAAAAATACCGTTTTTTTTTTGTTTTTTTTTTGCTCAGCATACACCTCTAAAAACCCGGGCAACGTCGGGCACCCATTGCTAGTATATCTATACGAGTGAACATGTATGTGTGTGTCTCTGTGTGCGTTTGTCTGTGTGCATTTTCTTCACAAAAAGCTCTGTCCGTATTCAGTCTACAGATTCGAAATTTAATATGAAATGTACTGAGATGTGGGAAAATTTTGTAATCGGCTTTCACCGAGAAATTTACATTTTAAGAGTAAAAGTTAAACGATTTAACCTTTGAAAACTCTACCAAACTCCTACGGCAATTTTGGGTATGAAGGCGTGAAATTTTAGATACAGGTTACTTGGACGTGGCTCTAACTTAATAACATTATTTAAGCCCAAAATAATAAATGTTAATGGGTCATAAAAGGAGTAAAAGTTTTAAAAATCAACCCGTTTTTTTGGCTAAACATACACATCAAAACACCCGGGCAACGCCGGGCTGAAATGCTAGTATATCTATAAAAGTAAAAATGTCTCTGGGTGTGTTTGTGTGTGTATATATGTGCATTTCCCTACGCAATAACTCAGTCAATTTTAAGTCTGCAGACTCGAAATTTGATACACAGGGTACTGATTGTTGGTAAAATCTTTTTAATCCGTTTTCGGACAGAAATTAAGCTTCAGCTTTGAGAACTCTACCAAAATCCTCCGACAATTGTGGTTATAAACAATTGAAATTTTAGATATACGTTCCTTGGACATGGATCGAACTTAATAACTTGATCTGAGCCCAAAACAATAAATGTGAAGGGGGAACAATAGGGGTCAATTAAAAAAAATGACCTTTGCGGTCTCTACCAAATTGCTCAGACAATTTCTGGTCTAAACATTTGAAATTTACATAAAGGGTATTCAGAGATCGGCCAAGCTTTTTAATCGGTTTGGATCGAAAATCTTTAGTAACCAATATATAAATGTATGTATGTTTGCATGTCTGCCTTAAACTTTTGACAGAAGCGAGGGATTTTAACAAGATCTATACCGTTTTGAAGTTCAAGCTTTCAGACGACAAATATCGAAAGATTGGCTAAAAACATTAATATATTCACCTTCAACTGGCAGTTTTCTACAAAAGGCTCGCTCTTTGCGCCGATATTTGTGAATGTCATCCCCTCTTTTCGATTGTCTAGTCTTTATTTAGTATGTCACTCACGGTTTGACGGTGGTTCTTTTCCTCCTTTATGGTACGAGTTCGAGCCTGCAGTTCGTACTATAACTTTCTTATGCTTAAAATACACCTCCAAATACCCGGGCAACGCCGAGCTTAAATTCTTTTATATCTCTAAAAGTAAAAACGACTGTCTGTCTTTTCTCTATGGTAGTTAAAGAAGACTAGTATACAGGAAGGTATGCTTTACATATTCACGCATTTTAATATATACATATGCACATAAACTTATGAACAGTACATAGGGGCCGAGCAAAGCCGGGCGGAACTGTTAGTATATATATATATATATATATATATATATATATATATATATATATATATATATATATATATATATATATATGCGAGGATGGGAGCATGCTTTTACTCGTATATATATATATATATATATATATATATATATATATATATATATATATATATAAGAACTAAAGATAAAAAAAATAAAAATAAGTAAAATTAACATATACACGCATGTGCGTATAATTCGGAAGATAAAATTAGTACAAATACGTATAATATCTGGTCAAAGAAATCACTCCACCCCTCCTCCAAATATGGACAGCCGTGTTTCTGGAAGTGCTGTCGTGCGTGGAGCACGATAAGTGTTAGCCTAAATAATCCTAGTCCTAAAACACACTAACTGTGTTATTTCTTCTCTTTGAAATTTCTTATTTCATTTTGTAATTTGTAATTATGTGTATTTTAATAATTTATATATGCATTTGTCTTTTTGTTTTTTTGCTTAGTTTTAAATACCCCCCAGCAAAACTCAACCACGTTCTCTTTCAGCTTAAATGATTAATTCCACGCTCTGTACTAAGACTAGAGATAAAATACCATTAGGCAGGATAAATTTTCCGAAATTAACACCAACGCGGATTTATTTTTCTACCGTAGAAGTCAGAAGAACTTTATTTAAGTAATACACTTAATATCTACAATTACCATATGCTCGCTTGTATTAAGAAAGAAGCCTCGTTGATATCTCTACCAAACCACTGAATATAGCTTATAATTAACTGTTACTATAATTGCTGTTACTATAATTAGCTGCGTCACTAGGATTTTTTTCTGAATAGATACAATTGTTTTGTCCCCAACCATAACGACTGCCTATGAATATGAATTCCGAATCACGACGAAATAATTGTTTCTCTTTACCTCCAAGACAACTTCCTATGTCTAACCCGCATGCAAAATAGGGGAAAAGAAGGGAAAATATCATTCCTGTCTCCTAAGCTAAAACAATACTTGAAACTCTAAATCCTAATTAAACTTTACTGTATTCTGTAAGTTAATAACACCGACCCTTGAAAGCTAACAATCTGCCCCCCTCTAGCTGCCACACAAAAACACTACATTATACACACGCCTTAGCCTCAAGCTCCAACCTTCCTCATGCTAACCGCCTAAAAGTTATCACTAAACATCTATACATTTTACCTCTGATTAGAGTTCATTCCTATCCAGTTTGGTACTTACCAGCTAAAGTATGCATTCGGGTGCTAAGCGATCTTCATTACATAACAATTGCCTCTTTCTAGATAGTTTTGCAACGAACAATACTAAAGCAAATGCGATACTCCCTGTTAAGCAAAACGCTTGATGACTCTTAAATGAAAACTGAAATTATCTCCCTTAAATAGTAGATTCACTAACGCAACTTCTATCTATTTGCATCTACTGAAAACTTGCCCAACTATCTATTTACTTAATTATACATACGGAATACGCCATGACTTAAAATGTACCTCCAGTTATACCCTTACTGTACTGCACCTACATCTTAACCCTCGTAAATCTAAATATACAGTGATTGGGCAAAATTCTTAGCTACATTCCTAATACCTACTCACACTATAACGTTATCCAATACCTAAACAAACATAAAGCTTAAAAAAATGGAAACACCTAAAGATAAAAGTCGTAATCCGCACAAACTGCTTTCTAACAAGCCTGCTCACATAACTGCTCCCACTGCATATCCCTAAATCACTTTGAGGAATGTAACTATTCATTAGATATATAACCTCTACAAACTAACCCTGTAACATTAACTAACCGCGGAGTTGCCTGGATTAGGACCTAGACGCGGAGCAAACCCTCTCAGGGCTGATGGACCCAGTAGATCTTCCCAGATGACCCGTCTAGGAGAAGGAACACTCTGAAACTAAACCAAAGGGGTGGAGGCCTCTCCAGTCTTGGATGACAACCTTCCTAGAGCTGGTGACTGAAACAAATTGCCGGTCTTCAAACCTAAATTGCTTAAGGAGTAGATAGGCTCTGTCGCTCGCCCGGCTTCCATACTTCTTCTTTGCCTATTAGTCAGGCGCAGATACACTATTACAGTGAAACGACAAAACACTTAGTGATAGATCTTGTTTCTTGTCTAGGACAATGAATGTCATTTCCCTACTCCCGACACATCCCCCCACAACTAGGAACTTGGGAGTGCTTGAGTACCACACATGCCTGGGCAATGAGATTGGGGTGACCTTCTTCTGATGGGTTGAGGGTACCGGATTGACAGTTCTTGGCTGCTGGTAGTGCAGGAGCCCTAACTCTTTGGTAGCGCTTAAAGCGGCTGCTCCATCAACAGTTGTATAATATCGGGATGTGTGTAGTGCCATGTCGCGATGAAAAGGGGGTCCTGCACTCATCCCCAATGAACTTTCCTGAGGCCACAGTCCTAAGTGAAGAAAGGTCAACTAATGGTCTACTTGCGTTGCATGTCTGATACCCTGCATAACCTCTTGTTCAGCACCCCCTTACCTAACTGAAACTCTTTAAAAACATGATGATAGTGCAATCATAAAATAAGATTAAACAAGGCGTGAGCTTAGAACAAATTTAGTTGATGTTGAAGCATTTCTCCTAAAAAAATATCCGGATATCTTAGCACTAAGCGAGACTAACCTACACTCCTTCATCCCCTCTAACTATTTTAACATGCCTGGCTACCTCCCACTCTGCCGGAAGGACTCTGACTGACATATGCACGGACTTGGAGTCTACATTCGTAACACCGTCCCCCTTACTAGAGAAACAAACCTAGAACCGGACAATCAAGCCTTTATGTGCTTTAGACTAAACATACAACAAAACATTAGCTACTTTTATTTTCTCTACCTCTCCCCCCCTGACCCAGGACTGCACCATCATGAACAAAGTCTCTGACAGCATAGACACAGCACTCTCCCTCGACACTAGCGCACAAGTACATGTATTTGGTGACTTTAATGTTAACCACAAAAACTGGCTTGGATTCTCTACTCACACAAATGCAGCGGATATCATAACGCATAGCTTCGCTATATCTCACTCCCTATAACAAATGGTTACGTTTCCAACCAGTTTCAATAACCAGCAAGAACAACACGCATCATAATAGATCTGTTTCTGACCACAGTTCCCGAAGATTGTATAACAAATGCTGACAGCCCAATCGGGAACGCTGATCATGCAGTGATAATGGTCGAAATTGCCCTAAACTCTAGACCCAAAACTGACTTTCCTCTGCGAACAGACGCCAAGCTAGACGATCTAAAATTCATCCCTGCTCAGGTACATACTATCATAAAAAAACCTTGACACTTCAAAAGCATGTGGACCTGATCTCATCCCAGCTGTGCTATTAAACAGTGCTCAGCCGAAGTAGCTCCAGTTCTCTCCAAAGTCTACAACAAATTCCTTAATAAATCATGCTATCCGGGCTGTTGGAAAACTGACACAGAAAATTATCGCCCCATTAGCCTCCTCCCACTTTTCGCCAAAATATTTGAGACCATAATTAACCATGCTCTAGTCCGTAACCTTACATATGCCTAACTTCTGACTGCCAAACAATATGGATTTAGACAAGTCCGTTCCACAGCAGACCTCCCTACTGTAATTTATGAACGTATATACCATTCACTGGACAAAGCGGTAGCCCTAGATATATCTAAGGCTTTTGACAGGGTATGGCATGAGGGTCTCCTCAGAAAAATTAAATCATAGGATATCACTGGTAGAATATTTAACATAATTAAATCCTTCTTAGATAAGAGTAAAATCCAGGTTGTCTTCGAATGTCGTACATCGAAACAGTGTGATATAAATGCGGGAGGTCCTCAGGGGAATATCCTTCGACCTTATTGTTCCTAATATTTATTAATGACCTCCCCGACAAAACTCCCTCTAAGATGGATATATATGCTGATGACACCACACTCTATAACAGCTAAGACAGGAAAACAAATGAACACATAACGAAAGAAATGGCAAAACACTAGAGGATGACCTCCAATCTGTAGTGGAATGGGGACAAAAATGAATGGTCATACTCAATGCTGCCAAAACTAAACTGGTTTCCTTCAATAATTCCAAGAAACCTTCTCCGCCACCAATGGCAATGGCCAGCTATTCCCTGTCTGAGAATACATCCTTCAAACTTCTTGGCCTAACGTTCACAGGAAACATGAGTTCGAACAATTATATTAAAACCTTGCCAGGGCCGCTGCGAAGAAGGTAGGCTCTCTCTACCGTGCTAGAAAACGTATCCTGTACCTCTATAAGGCGACCATTCTCCCATGTGTGAAGTATTGCTGTCACATTTGGGCTGGTGCATCTCTTGCTAGTCTCTCTCTTCTATACAAGGTTCAAAAGAGAGTCGCAAATCTGATATAACATGAACTGGTATCTAAGCTTCAGCCTCTGTCCCATCGACGAAACGTTGCATTCCTCTTCCCGTTCTACAAGTAATTTAAAGGTGAATGCTCTGACGAACTGCAGACACTTGTTCCCCCACGACGTAGACACCCTCGACAAATCCGACAGCCAGCTAAATCCCACCCCCACACATTAGAGATCCCTACTGACATGCAGAAGTTCAAGTGGAACGTGAACCGACATCTTGCTGCCCAAATCTCAACATAGTGCCCCAGTAGTTGCTGCCCCTGATAGTAGCCCCCTACAACGCAGTGTCAATGTGCCTTGTTAGGGGTGAAACTGTAATATATATATATATATATATATATATATATATATATATATATATATATATATATATATATATATATACGATGAAAATATATTGGTAACAAGCAGTACCCGCTAACAGACGTCGCTCGGTTAAATCATGTTCCCATCCTCGCAAACAATTTACATACCGTTGTTGTTGTTGGTGGTGGTGTTGATGTAATTTTTGTTGTTTGCCCCGCTGCTGCTCTCAAACCCCCGCCCTCCTTATATCACAAACTGATTTCAGAATAGACACACCAAGTCCTCATGTAAATACTTTTTTAGAGTTAGATTGTTTGTTGGTGTACCAGACGACATTTACCCAAAATCAAAAAATAAAGAAATGAAATATTCAGTGTTTTATTTTTTTTAATTTTTATTTTCTTATTTTTTTCACATAGGCCTCACCACTTATCAAGTCGAAGAAACCACTCGAGGATAATGATTAAAGAGTGTACAGCAGAAATTGGACGATAAAGTAATCGTTATTAATGGAAATTCGGTAAATTTGTTAACTTATATGGATCGGCTCATCAAAAAATTGTTTATGTTAGAGTTGAAGACAACCATATTGTAGCCAGTTGGAAAGCAGGAAAATGGAAGACAATTCCATAGGCGTTAAGTTCTGAGAAAGAAAATGTGTTCATTGAATCTATGTTAAGGTTTAGTGGGGGAAAGTAGTGATAAGTGTTTCCTGCTAGGCGGGTGTTTCTTGTGAAAGTTTGGCGAGGGGGGCATAGATTGGAGCAACGCCGAGCACTTGCCATGAAAATAAAGATAAAGCAGAGACAAACTCGCAACATTTCTTCTGTAAGAAAGAAATTGCAGGGAAATGAAAATGACATCTACGAGTCTACGAAGTCTATTTTGAACTATACCAAGGCAGTATAAGTCCTTTCTAGTAGCTCCTATGCAAATGTGGCAAAAATACTCAATTCTTGGACTACCTGGTTCTTATATAGATAGAGAATTGCATCAGCAATGAGATATCTACTGGATCGATAGCAGCCTCCCACCATTTCTCCAGCGGCCCTGACAACGGACTTAATGTATGTGTTCAATTTAAGATCAGGAGTAAGGGTCAAACCCAGAAGCTTGTCAAAACATGAGGCCTCCTCAACACTAGAGCCATTCATTTCAATTGATGCGAGATAGGGATCATAGTGTTTATGATGTAAAGAGAAAAGCTTGGTTTTATATGCATTAAAAGTAACAACCCACCTCTTTACCCATTGCATAACTTGCTCAAGATCAGAGGAGAGAGAATTGGAGAGTATTTTGTCGTTTACGGTCTTAGATGTGCTACCATACATAGTAGTGTCATCAGTATAAATGGTTATGAATGGTGTAAGGATGTGATTTGGAAGATCATTAATGTAGATTAGGAAGAGAGTTGGGCCCAGGATGAACCCCTGAGGAACTCCACCATTAATACTGTGAGTTTCTGATTTCTGCCCATCAACCACTACTCTTATGAACCTATCAGAGAGAAATGATTTATTTGGAAGAAATTTCCAGCTATACCGTAGCTTCACACCTTGTGAAGTAAACCTTTATGCCATACTCTATCAAAGTCCTTTCGTATATCAAGAGCAACTGCCCTAGAAAGGTAGCCTCCCTCGAGACATCTGCTAAACCTATGAGATATAACTGTAAGCACATCCGATGTAGATCTAGCAGAACGGAAACCATATTGCGTGTTGCAATTAGGTTATTTTTGATGATATGGTTGATTAATTCTCTATTTAACACAGATTCCAGCAACTTACTCATTACACACAGAATACTTATTGGCCTGTACTGAAAGGGAGATGAGCGATCACCTGAATTCTTAAATACAGGGTCTACTGATTAGATTTTCCAGGGTGATGGGAAGCTATTCTCCTTAAAACAAACTTTAAACGTTTTTTTTTATAGGCTGAGCACTAGTTCTGGTTGAAGTCTTTTAAGTACTATAACTGCAATACTATCATTCCGGTTGCTTTACTGGAATCAAGGTTTTTTTTATTGGCAACATTACGGACAACTATTGGAGGTTGGTGGCCTGGGTCGCAAAAGGTAGAATTAGCTGCAAAGTTCTTGGCAAAGAGTTTGGCTTTACTGATCATGACGAGATTTCCTCAGGCCCATTTATAAGAGTTGGGATAGAACACACACTTTTGTTTAGGATTCTGTTTGCTATTTGCCAAAACTGGTCGGTACCAAGCCGCTGCTCAGCTACTTTGGATTTGACGGAGCATACAACTCTTTTGCGTTCTTTATTACTTTCCCTCGGTGGTTGCTGGCAGTCTTTAAAGCGGCTTTAATCTAAGTACATCTGTTACGTTGAAGGAATGGAAAGAGTGATTTTTTTGCGCAGTGGAAGCAGCACATTCTGGAGTGAACCGCGGCTGGCTGTTAAGTTTTTGCTGGAATTTTTTCGACGGTATAAAACGGTATATATCTACAATTAGCCATTCCGTCATACAACAGTGGTCGAAAGATCCAAGTGGAGACAGAACGGAAGATGAATACAGTTATGGGCAAGTTGTGGGAAAAAGGTCTAGGAGACTTGCATACTAGCCTTCAGTATCGGGCACATGGGTGGGTTCGTGAACAATCTGAGTGAAGTCATAAGCAATGGAGAAATCATGACAGAACCTCCCCTCACCATCTGTCTTATTTGAGTGAGTTACCCATTCCATATTAACATTGAAGTCTCATCAGACATGAATATTAGCTGAAGGATAAGCAGATAGGACGTGGTCAATTTTCTCATATATGCGTTGAAAGATAGTAATTTCGCTGTTGTGGGGGCAATAGAGAGAAAATATAAATACAGTAGTTTGAACAAGTGCAACCAGGAAGCACATACAGGGTTAGTTAGGCTATTCTCTGAAGATATTTCTAATGTAATCATCCCCTAATTTTATTCGTCCTTAATCATATTTATTGTTATTTTATGGTTCAAATATACGACTCCCGTCATCCCCCTCGAAAAAAAATTGTCATATTTTGCTTTCTTCCCTCTTTCCTCAATCAGCAAACTTAAAAAAAAATGGAAGGGGTGGCATGTCTCATTGAACGCTAGGTGTGCGAAAATGTGTGCGCGTTTTACGATAACGTTATATAGGAAAGTGTCCCCCACTCTTATATATTAAAATTTTAAGTTATTATGAATGAAATGCAGTGATTTAATATAATTTATAAAAGCGCGGACTAAAAAAGTAGATCTTAATGTTTTTATGGGTTAAAGAGCGGTGGGTCCCGGCATACAAATATACCGTTGTTTTAATGTGCCTCTCTGTGTGTCTCTTACATTTTGCTTATACGAAAATTTAATCTCTCTGATTCGCTGTGTTTCTCTCTGCCTCTCTGTCTGTCTGTCTGTCTCTCTCTCTGTCTTTTCTTTTACATAGGCATCACCACATTATCAAGGCCAAGAGGCCACTCAAGGATAAGGGTTAAAGAGTGTACAGTAGAAATTGGACATTATAGTAATCATTAATAATGAAAATTTGGTAAAGTTGATAACTTATATGGAACGGCTCATCAAGACCTTATTTACGTTAGACTTGAAGACAACCATATTGTAGTCAGCCGGAAAGCAGGAAAACGGAAGACAATTCCACAGGCGTGCAGTTCTAAGAAAAAAGCTTTGTTGATGGAATCTACGTTTAGGTTTAGGCACAGATAAAGAGTGGGGGGGAATTATTGATAGTGTTTACAGCTAGACGAGTGTTTCTTTTGAAAGTTTGGCGAGGGGGGACCATAGATTGAAGCTCATTCGAACACTTTCCATGAAAATAACGATACATCAGAGACAAACTCGCAACATCTCTTCTGTGAGATAAAGGTTGTAAGGAAGAGAAAAGGACTTCTCCTACGAGGCTTCGAAGTCTATTTTGAACTCTATCAAGGCAGGCCAAGTCCTTTCTAGCAGCTCCTGCCCAGATGTGGCAACAGTATTCCATCCTTGGACGTACCTGGCTCTTATATAGATAGAGAATAGCATTAGCAGTGAGATATCTACCGGATCGATAGAAAGATCCCAACCATTTTTCCAGCGGCCTTGGCAACAGATTTGATGTACGTGTTCCATTTAAGATCAGGAGTAATGGTCAAGCCAAGAAGTTTGTCAAAACTTGAGGCCTCCTGAAGATGAGAGCCATCCATTTCAATTGATGTCAGATGTGGATCAGAATGTTGATGATGTAAAGAGAGAAGCTTGGTTTTAGATGCATTAAAAGTAACCAGCCATTCTTTACCCCATTGTACTACGTGCTCAAGATCCGAGGAGAGAGAATTGGAGAACTCGGTCGTTTAGTGTCTTAGATGTGCTACCATAAATGGTAGTGTCGTCAGCATAGATGTCTACAAATGATGTAAGGATGTGATTTGGAAGATCATTAATGTAGATCAGGAAGAGAGTTGGGCCCAGGATGGACCCCTGAGGGACACCGGCATTAATACTGTGAGCTTCTGATTTTTGCCCCTCAACTACTACTCTTATGAACCTATCAGAAAGAAATGATTTAATAATTGAGAAGACACTCCCAGCAATACCATAGCTAGAGATCTTATGAAGTAAACCTTTATGCCATACCCTATCAAAGGCCTTAGATATGTCAAGAGCAATTTCCCTGGAAAGGTTGCCTCCGTCGAGAGATTTGCTAATCCTATGAGATATAACTGTAAGCACATCTGCTGTAGATCTAGGAGAACGGAAACCATATTGAGTGTCACTAAGAAGGTTATTTTTGTTGAGATGGTTGATTACTTCTGTATTTAATACATATTCCAGCAACTTACTCATGACGCACAGGGGACTTATTGGCCTGTACTGAGAGGGGGATGAGCGATCACCTGAATTCTTAAATACAAGGCATACTGATGAGATTTTCCAGGGAGATGGGAAACTATTCTCCTTAAGACAACGTTTAAACAGTTTTGTAAGTATGGGCGCTAGTTAAGGTTGAAGTTTTTTGAGTACTATAATTGGAATACCGTCAGGGCCAGTTGCTTTACTGGAATCAAGGTTTTTGATTAGCTTGGCAACATCACGTACAGATATACGTATATCACATAGCGTGTTTTCTGATACAGGAGGAAATATTGGGGGTTGGCAGCCTTGATCGCAAAGGGTAGAATAAGCTGCGAAGTTCTTGACAAAGAGTTTGGCTTTGTCTGATGCTGACGAGATTACCTCAGGTCCATTGATAATAGTTGGGATGAACCACCCGCTTCTGTTCAGGATTCTGTTTGCTATTTGCCAAAACTGGTGGGAACCAACCCGCTGCTCAGCTACTTTGGACTTGACAGATAGAGCATACAACTCTCTTGCATTCTTTATTACTTTCTTACAATGGTTGCTGGCAGTCCTGAAAGCGGCTTTAGTTTTTATACATCTATTACGTTGGAAACAGTGGAAAAAGTGATTTCTGTGCGCAATGACAGCAGCACATTCTGGAGAGAACCATGGCTGGCTGTTAGGTTTTTGCTGAAAACTTTTCGAGGGTATGAAACGGTCTATACCTACAATTAACCATTCCGTCAGGTCTAATACTATAGAGGACACATCCTTTTTAAACATGGAATGCAGAGGTAGATCAGATATAAATGTACGAAAGCTATCCTAGTCAGCCTTAGTGTATCGATATACTGTACGATGGAGAGGTACGTCTGGGGACTTATTACATTTCATTTTTATCTTAATTGATACAACAGAGTGGTCGGAAGAGCCAAGAGGCGACAGAACAGAAACTGAACATAGTTCAGGGCAAGTTGTGAGAAAAAGGTCTAGGAGACTTGCATACTGGCCATCATTGTCGGGCACACGGGTGGGTTCCTGAACAATCTGAGTGAGGTCATAGGCAATGGAGAAATCATGACAGAACCTTCCCTCATCATCGGTCTTGTTAGAGTGGGTCAACCATTCGACGTTGTGATCATTGAAGTCACCACATACGTGAATGTTAGCTGAACGATAAGCAGATAAGACTTGGTCAATTTTCTTAGATATGCTTTGAAAGATAGTAACTCTGCTGTTATGGGGGCGATAGAGAGTAAATATAAATACTGTCTACCGAAACGATGATGTCAAAACCTCTCTTTCGCTCTATCTCTCTGACAATGTCTCTCTCTCTCTCTCTCTCTCTCTCTCTTTCTTTCTGACACTCTGTTTCTCTCGTTTCGGTTATTTAGTGTATTTAGCAGCTAAGATGATTTAACTGCAATACTTGTTTACGATAATTTTAGATATCACCTTACGTAAAAAAAGAAAAAGGCAAATGAAACCTCTCTCTCTCCCTCTCTCTTTTTTCTCTCACTCTCACTGCCGATTCGATGACCTAATCTATTTATGTATATGTGTTTCTCTCCCTCAGTCTGTTTCTTTCGCTTCGGTTCCGTCTTTCACTTACTCTATCTCACTCTAGAGAAGAGCAAAAAACATCGTTGAGACGCAGAAATCGATTTATTTAATGTAAAAAGATGACCTCATCTAGCGATAGTCGCCATATGGGATAGCGGATTGATTTTTTTTTTTTCGTTTTAGTGTGTAGAATAGTAATCTAGAATAAGAGATCTGTATGATCTAACCCAATCACGATAGGATTGTTATAAGGGAGAAGTTATTATTTTCGAATAGACAGATGGGAATGGTGTAACCTAATATGTGTTATGTGTCATCTGCTAATTTCAACCTACGCTAGTTTTGTTCAGATGGGAAAAATTGCGCCTACTATATTATTTACAAAAGGTAGAACAATATATACTGTTGTGTATAGAGTTATTTATCACTTTGATTGAAACAAAGAAAATACATCATAGTGTATGGGGGTTATGAATGTTATATATGTCTATATATAAAGTATATATTATTATTATTATTATTATCATTATTATCATTTTCATTATTATTATTATTATTATTATTATTATTATTATTATTATTATTATTGGCTCACATCGAGCTTTTACACAAGTCAGCAAACGATCGGTTTGGAAACCTGTGGTATTCTCTGGAAGCTGAGTGACAAAAAGTCTCCCCAGACGTCCAGCTCTCTTCACCTCCTTCGATAGCATTTGCAAATAAATTTGCGTCATCGCAACAACCTTATACCATTGATTTCTCGCTGGTAGTGACCATTGGCTTATACTGGACTTTAAGTGGCACTAGACATCCCCACTTTCCCAGTTCTGTTCGCGCTTGTTCAGCAGAGGTCTGGCCAGTGCTCTTTCCTCGGTCTTTCAATCCTCCTTGATCCTTCTCGGCTCTTTGGTATCACTTTTCTGTTGGAGGAGGAAACGGTGATGAGACAATGGGGGATGCATGATGATGGGGGGAGTAGAACTTGTAGATATGCAGCTTCGACGTTCTTCATTCTCTGTAACGCTTCTTCGTTATATTGTCTTGTGTTATTCCCAACATTCTAGGGTTTTCCTTAATATTTTAGCCGTTTTCATTATCATTAGGCGTTGTATTTTTGCACTTATTCCTCTGATTCCAATCTCTGTCATTCTTTTTTCGAAGTTTTTCGGAATTGTTCATAGTGCTCCTACTATTATCGGTACTGATTTGATTTCCTTTATCATCCAAATTCCTTTTTAACTCTCTGGCTAGCTCTGTGTATTTGCTTTCACCTTTTCTTTCATACTCACCCTCTGGTCTGCTGGGATAGCGAAGTCTACGATTTGACAGGATGGTTCTTTCTTGTTAATTATTACGACATCTGGTCTTCTTGCTTGGATGGGTTTTCTCGTTTGTATGTCCATGTCCCATAGGATTTTGTGGTTCTCTTTTTCGAGTGCTGTTGCGGGATTATGCTTGTACAATTTATCTGTACGCTCAAAATACAGCCGTTTGCACAATTCCCAGTGCACCGCCCTCCTCACTGGGTCATGCCTATTTTTGTATTCCTTTTGTTGCATTCACTTACTATATGGTTTATCGTTTCGTCTCTTTGTCCACAGAGTCTGCATTTGCTGTTTTCTTGTGATTATCGATCCTTGCTTTGATATGGTTGGTTCTTATCCAGTTATTTTGTGCTGCAGTCATTAGAGATTCAGTTTCTCGGTTTATATGTCCTTTTCGCATCCATGCCCAGGTGTTTTCGTTATTATCATCTTTTGTCATTCTTATGAATCTTCCGTGGAGTTGTTTCTCTTCCCATTTTTCTTTACTTGTTTACTCTTTTGTCTCTTTGTGTTCTGTTTAGTTGGCTTTCTCCGTGTCTCTCGTTGCCATAATTATCCTTTCAGTGCTTTGCATCATGTATTTTTCTAGTTCTTTTTTGTCTCCTTCACACAGTCTTCTATAGAGATCAGTCCTCTCCCACCGCCTTTCCTTTTCACGTATAGTCTGTCAATATCGTCCTTTGGGTGTAGTGCATTATGCATGGTCATGCGTTATCTGTTTTTCTGGTCGAGCTAAAGGAACTTTACTGAGTGTGCCTGTCTATAATTGTGCCAGTTTCCTATTGACTTGAATACGTCTTGACCGATTTTTATGAAATTACATAATAAGGTGCTTAATATGCCTGAAAGTTTTCTTAGATAAATTGTTAAATTGTGTAAGAGAATGTCTTAGATATTTGTCGATGATAAATAATCAGAAAAATCTGACCAAGGGAGGAAGAAGCGATATAAACCCAAGTACACACCTAAAGCAGCCAAACACCACAAACGAATTTGAGAAGTTGTACTACCACACTACAACTAAAGTTAATCATTTAAAATCCACAGTAGGTTTTTAGATACGACATGGGCGCGTTTGAAATGAATGCTTTTGCTTATGGCATACTTGTTCATTTGTATTTTAAACTTTAATTCAAGACTTTATATATGAAACATATTATTTATAAAACAAACAGTAAGTTCTCTACAGTGCAATGTAGAGCAAAATGTAGTGTTGACTAAGTCACTGCGGGAAGGCATAAGTCCGTGCACCGCGATGAGTCCTATATTAATGTAAACAATCAATCGATTTGATTGAAGAAATGGCCGATTTCACGAGTTCGATGGCAATGAAAATATTGGCGTGTGAAATATTCCTTGATTATGATTCAATTCTGGGCAACATCGAGACTACCTGCTAATATATATATATATATATATATATATATATATATATATATATATATATATATATATATGTATATGTATATATATATATATATATATATATATATATATATATTAGAATTTGGAAGACAAAATACAGTTGAATTGTTTTAATAAATTCGTTTACTACTTTACCCAAATACAATTATATTTTCAAAGAAAAATATACTATTAGTATTAACTAATAAACAGGGGCGTTGCCTGTGTATATACATTCCATCTTGTTTAGAGAGCATTCTTATTATATAAAATATTTAACTAAGTTATGCTAAGTTTGTGTTTATTATTACGTTTAGTATTATTAAACTTACGGCAGAAAGATAAGCCAGTTTTAGCATTTCCTATAGAACAAACTTAGATCTTTCGCTAAAAATATTCTATCCATTAAATTTGCATAACAATATAATGATATGAAATTTCAATACTTTATTCTTCAAAAAAAGAGAGCAAATGTTTATTATTTGTTAAAAGCGGTAGCTTAAAAATTTATAAGTTTTAAAATCATTATATAAGCAACAGTTCAACATACTCTTCGATCAGAAATATATGTTTGCGATAGATTTGAAGTATTGTCACCTCTTAGGATCTTATACATCATCAATAGATGCAAAGAATGTAAAAAGCAAGTTAAACGCTGTAAAACTCGTCAGGAGTTTGACTAAATTTTTCTATTAGTATTGAACTTAGAGTAAGATACAGTGTATAGAAAGTTGCACGATGAGATGAAATACGTGGCAGCGATGATAGAGAGTTCGTAATTGTGATTTTGAAGAAAAATAGAATTGATGCCTTTCTCAAGGCTGGTGATTCTTCTTGGATGATAATAGTGGAAATGTGCAGTTCATCTGGTTGAACTTGGTATGGATTAATGCAAAAAAGATAACTAAATAAAACTAATAATATCTTATACTATTTGAGTCGCAATAGGAGAAAGAAGAAAAGCATATCTCAACAATTCTGGGTCACGTTAGTATATGCAAACTATATTGTAGCTTGAAAAAGGAAAACAAATGTTTCTGCCTACGAAAAAAACCGTGAACAATAAGACGCCATGTGATTTAAGATGTATGCTTACAAACGGTTACATGTGATTCACTCTTATGAACTATTATTCATTGATATTATTATTAATAAGAAAACGTTTGTATTTTATTAAGCTAAATTATGTCAGATGATTTGAGCAAACAATCCTTCGAAAGATCATAAAACGTAGGTAATAATTTCAGCTCGTTAAAATAGATACGTTTGTTATAGCGACGAGTCCGAGCAATGTCGTCATGAATTACTTTCTATAAAAAGTGGATAACAGTAAATAAAGAATTAAAATAGATTTTATTTTCAATCGTAAATGAAAACTGATTTTAGTACCTTTTCATTACGACATAAAAGAAACGGCGACATTTTTTATGTTTTCATCTTTTGAGATATTTATTTCATCTGTTATAACCATAGAAGAATAAGTGCAAGTAGCAATTAAAGACGAATAAGAGACAGTCAAACTATAAGCGCAAACAGAACAAGGAAATAAAGGAATTGAATATTTTGAACCTCGCCTCACTATTTTAACGATAGTTTCATTTAATTTCATATAGATCCTCTTACAATAAAAAAAATATCGTGGCGTCGCAACTAACATAATTAAAAACGTTCATGTAACATGATAAAATCAACGTGGTTTCAGAAAAAGACGAGATTCGCATTGAAAAAAATACGTAAAACACGATTTACCTAGTGCGTATAAAATCCAGCTAATGATAAATCAACGTGGGGTAATATATATATATATATATATATATATATATATATATATATATATATATATATATGTATATGCATACTAGCTGTACCCTGCCACGCGTCGCTGTTGCTCAAATTGGCGCAATGGAAAAAGTTCCAAAATGAGAAAAAGCATGTTTCTTATAGGTTTAATTTTCCATTTTGCATGGGTACACAGTTTTTGTTGTTCCATTTTCTTAGCTGATATAGAGATTTTCCGGTTTGGTGACTCTTGAATACGTAATATAAATTGCCCCTGTGAAAAAACAGTCAGTGTGTAATGTAAGGCCCACGATTGTAAATATTGTTACCTGTGCTTTGTTGATGGTTATTGCAAATGACAATAAAATTGGAAAGTTCAATTTCCTAAAGTGCAATGATGTATCCGGTGGAATCATAGGAATGCATGGAATGAAGATATATTCATCTGTGAAAGGTCCTGTTAAGATTGTTGTTTCTATGATATTGTTTGTTAATCTTTTTACTGCAAGTTATGTGCCATTGCAAAGCTTGGATTGGTTTATATTTCACAACATGATAATTAGTACACCAAATTTCAGTTGCAATACATGTGGTGGCATCCCTGAAAAATATAGCTGTTGGATAATTAACCACTTTATCTGCTTTCTCAACAGTGTCGATGGATTTATATTTGACTACCTCACTTGGAATTTTACATCGAATAATAGCGTTAAGTTCATGGGCATCTTTGTATTGACCTGCAAGAATAGCTCATTTACTCAGTCAAATGGAATTCTTATAATTTGAATATCTGCAAAAACATTTTAAACTAACTATTCTTTTGATGAAATAAAATTACAGAAATTACAGAAGTTAAAAGTCAAAGAATTTTGCCCTACATCTGATCAGCTGGCACTTTTTCGTATCCAATTTCCCACAAATGATGCAAAGTTTTTGTGCGGATCGAACAGTCTGCAACTGGATATGCATATTTTGAGTTAAGTTTAATGTCTTCACATGGAACAAAAAAGTAGAGTATTTGAGGCAAGCATTTATTTCATCTGCTGGTGTTGATTGAAGAATAACAGGTAACATTTGTCTGAAATCCCCTGCAAGCAATATTACTGCATTCCCAAATGGTCTGACATTGCCACGCAAATCTTGTAAGGATCGACCAAGAGCCTCAAGTGATTTTTTGCGTACCATTGTGCATTCATCCTAAACAATAAGTTTGCATTTCTGCAATATTTTCCCCATATTGGATGTTTTGGAGATGTCGAACATGAGATTTTTGAAAAATTGAATGTTTTAAAGTAGAATAAATGATTCTTCTACTGTCCAGCAAGGTCGCAGTTATTGCTCATGCAGCAAGGGCTAAGGCTATGTCATTTTGTTACCAAATGGCAGCCAAAATCAATTTAATTAGAAAGGTTTTACCAGTTGCTGTTCAAGGTAGCAGTACTTTCCAAATAACTTCTATTCTCACAGTCAGTAAATTAGGTAACTAAAATAAGATTTATCCATGTTTTGACAATGCCTTATTCACTGTAATTAATTTAGGAGACTAAAATAGGATGAGGGGTTAGAGATGGACAGATAGAGAGGAAGATATATGGATAGGAAAGAGAAAGTGAGAGAAAAATAGAGAAAGAGAACGAGATAGAGAGATAAAGGGATTGATAGATTTTTTCTTTTACACAGTGATCACCACTTATCAAGGCCCGTAAGCCACTCCGGCATAAGGGTTATTGCAAGTACATTACGTTAGTGTGGAGATTTGATGAAGTGTTTACTTAAGGGGGCGGTTCATTAGGAATTTCTAAACATTGGACGTGAAGACATCCACGTTGTAGTCCGGAGGGAAGCAGGCAGACGGAACAGAGTTCCACAGGCGTGCAGTTCTAAGAAAGACGCTTTGTTCATGGAATCCGCATTTTGATTAAGGCACAGATATAGAGTGGGGGACATTTTTCACAGTGGATTCAGCTAGACGGGTGTTTTTCGTGAAAGATTGGCGAGGAGGGACCAGAGATTGGAGTTCAGACGAGCACTTGCCATGAAAATAACGATAAAACAAGGATAGGCTCGCAACGTCTCTTCTGTGGTAGAAAGGTTGCAGGGTGGAGAAAAACGCATCCCTCACTAAACCACGAAGTCTATTTTGTATTCTGTCAAGGCAAGATAGGCTGTTTTTGGCAGCTCCTGGCCAGATACTGTAACAGTATTTCATCCTTGGACGTACTTGGCTTTTATATAGATAGAGAATTGCATCAGTAGTGAGATATCTTCTGGAGCGGTAGAAGTATCCCACCATCTTTCCAGCGACCTTGGCAACAGATTTGATGTACGTGTTCCATTTAAGATCAGGAGAAAAAGGTCAAACCCAGAAGCTTGTCAAAACACGGGGCCTCACAGAGAGAGGGGAGAGTTAGAAAAAGAGAGGGATGAGACCGAGGAAAGGAGAGAGATAGAGGGAGTTAGAGAGAGAAAAGGGCTCAAAGAGAAATGGAGAGGGTGATGTAGAGAGAAAGATAGATTGAAAGAGGGAAAGGTAGAGATGGATAGAGAAAGATATTAAGGGAGGAAGAGAGAGGGGGAGAGAAACAGAAGGTGGACTACACTTCATCGTTTGTTTCCTCGTTCAGTAGAGAAGAAATCTTTCGAGACTGAGGCAATTTTAATGTTTTGTTATTATCCAGAGTACCCCTTTTGGGGGGGGGCTAGATTTTCCTCATATTAGAAAACGACCGGGTTATCTGTACTTTCACTTAACAAATTAATAAAAGAAAAACATATTGTAAAATTTAAATTTAACATGAAAGTACTATTTTAAAAAATAGCACGATACCAGAAGTGCATTAGTGCCACTTTAGGTATTTCTTGGGCGTTGAGTTCCATGGCGACCAGCATAATTATTTAATGGTCGCTCCCTTAGCCCCCCCCCATAGTCAAGGCTAATGCATGCGCATGTAACATTTTTTTTATTTACTGACGTTGGCTTAGTAACTAAACGATTTATGGATAATTTCGTAACCCTTAAACGCATGCCGGAAGATTAGATTGGTTCATTATTGTTGTAATGAAAAAAAAAGTGTCATTCAACACAAAACAAAAAACACATATTAATGATAAATGATTTATTATTCTATTCATTGAAATTTACTAATTTTTAAATAAAAAAGTTTAAAAAAAGTTAATAAAAATAGTTGCTTATGTGCACATAAAAAACTTTTTTTTTTTTTTCGATTAGGTCCACCTTGGAATCACCCCCCCAACCTCCAAATCTTAAGAACAGCTTCCGGAATAAACACCACTTTTGGAGGGGGGGCTAATAAACACCATTTGGGGGGGATATTAAAAAAAATCCATAAAAGTCGTCATTTAAAAAGAAATTTAAAATCAAATGTTTGTAAAAGTGAGAAATTATTAATAAATGTTTAGTAACATTTTTCGGTGCTAATGCAGAGAGTGATCCGCGCTATTTTTTAAATCGTGTGTTTTTTTATTCCAACTAATCTTATATCGAAAAACAAAAACAACTCTAAAAGCAAGCGAAAAACTTTTTTTTTGCCTTAAATAATAAAGAAAAAATGTGTAAATTAAAAAATTTGGAAGATAAACAAATGAATTATGTTTTTTTTTTTTTTTTTTTTACTGACTAAACAGAAAATGAAATCTTTCGTCAATTCGTGGCTTTGAAATGAATCAAACCAGAAGTTCAGTTTTATCAACAGAACAGATTCGCACCACGGTAAAAAAAAAATATTTATTTTATTTAATATTTTAATAATTCGCGAAGTAAATTTATTTTAATAACATGAAAACATGCCTCGAGTCTAAAGATTGGTTGGGTTGTCTAAAAATTTCAAATAAATTGGTAACGTAGAAATATGGTTTTATTCGTTTGGAACGAACCAAATTTACATTTACATTCATATATATATATATATATATATATACATTATATATGTATAGATAATCATAATACTGCTAGTTTAAATGCAGAAGATGCATTCATTGCGGTTTGCTTGCTCAATGTGAGTCACGGACCTATCTTGTGCGTGGCTCAAATGGCAATGTATTCGCCTCGCATACAAGTGACTGCAATCTAGAATCCCGATTGGAATATGTTCTATTGATGTGTCAAAAAAAGTTAAACTCGATCCGTGAAAATGCTAGAACCTGGACTGCACTTAGATGCTTTATTATTATTATATACACACACACATATATTGTATATATATTATATATATATATATATATATATATATATATATAATATATATACAATATATGTGTGTGTGTATGTGTGTGTGCGAGTTAGGAGATACTGAGTTCAATTCTATAAGAGAAGACTTATCGGAATAATATAATGCTCAACACGATTCATTGGAGCGTATATATGTTGTACTCCTATATATATATATATATATATATATATATATATATATATATATATATATATATATATATATACACATATATATTATAAAAATATTATTAGTTGCTTGTGTGCATACATGTTTCAATGGATTCATGATTCAGGGATAACACTTCATTAGACATAATTAGAATTGATATTGAAACGGGTGTCACGATTACATTAGTTTTTATAAAACCTTTGTGTGTAATTTAAATTCCGGGGAAAATGGTGGTGTATACTTTGTGAATTTGAGTAGTAACTATTTTTGGAGGTGTAATGTGGGGAAGATGGAATGCTGTTTCCTGTTTTAAGCTGTCATTTTTAGAGAAAAAGGTTGCTTGGCGGTTTTGTATTGCCCTTGATTTAAAATATTTCATTAGGTTGTTTTTATCGTTGTTTATCTTTTAATGGTGGTGACTTTAATTTCTATTAGACAAGTGTTATTTTTGCTTATTAAGTTTTTTTTATCTCTCTTTTTCATTCGTTCATTTGTTTTTATAGTTTTCTCGTTTTCAGAGTAAAGGTGAGGGTGCAGGCAAGTACCGTTTCATGTGATTAAGCTGTTGACAGTCGGAAGGTGTTAAAATTGTATTTGCCTGGCGGCTAATTTTCTTGCTATAATCTAAAGTACTCTTGTATTCCTGTCGTCGCTACTTCCTATATGCTAGGTTGTTTTATGGTTGTCATTTCCTTACTGCTGTTTACTTCGTATTGATAAGTGTGCTTATTTTGCTTATTTTATTTATTTATTTTATATATATTAATTTTATTTTTACTTCCTCGCGAATTTTCCTTATTTCATTTGTTTTTAGTTCTTCTAGTTCTTTATTCACCTATTTGTTTATTTATACATAAGATACATGCCTTTATGATCGGGTTAGTAGTTACCTTAAATAGGGATATAGACCTATTAATAAGATTTAAATAAACGTGGTGTATTGGTAGTAATATTTCCCCTATATACTGCTTTTTTAATTATTGTGGCAAATATATATATATAAATATGTATATATATATATATATATATATATATATATATATATATATATATATCTTGTATGTGGATCTGTTGTAAAGGTAATTGAAGTGCTACCTATGTAGAAATTTTCAGTTCCAGGTTTTCTACGATGAATATTCCAGCCTGATATACCACCGTGGATGTTACGCAATTATTGCTTAGTTGATATTCGGTAAGTCATTGAAAGTTTCAGCATCATTATTGTCCCTAGTTTCATTGTTGTCGTTAATATGTTCTTATTTTGCTTTTTTTATAATTCTCCTAAAGTGTCAGTTTTACGGTATTAACAGCTTGATCGCATTAAACGGCACTTCCATCCCCCTCACCCCTATTCAGAAAACATAAAAATGTATAAACAAATGAACGAACAAAAAAACGAGAGTTAAAAAAGATAAACAAAATAATGAATAAAAATAACACTTGTCACAGGGAAATTAAAGTCACAATCAATAAAAGATATACGAACTTTAAAAACAACTTAAGATATGGGAAATCATAAATCAAAGTCAATAAAATACCGCCATCCTAAAAGAATCATCTAACATTTCCCTACTAATGACAGTTCATCTTTTATTGATTGTGACTTGTGAGAAAGAGTATTTCTGGTTAGTCAACACCACACTACAAAAAACTTTACTGCCCACATTCATAAAACAGTATATACCTCAATTCTTCCCGGAATGTAGATCGCACTCAAATTCCTTAAAAAACACCAATGTAATATTGACACCCGTTTTAATATGAATTATTTTGGGGTCTGATGAAGTATTGCCCCTATATTGGGACTCCACTGAGAAATATATGCAGATATGTAACCAATATTGTTTGTATAATAAATAGCCTATGTACAATCTTGCATTTATGACTCTTTAATAATCAGCCGAGTTTCATTGGATTTACGTATAGGAAACCAATAAGTACAACTAGTGTATATATATATATATATATATATATATATATATATATATATATATATAATGTTTTATTTCTCTTAGTCTATTAGTCTCTTTATATTTCTATCGGATTTTCCACATTTTGTAAAGAATACTCAGCTGCAGTAGGTGTGGGGATGAGAGACTGCAGCGTACAACGCATTAAGATATGCCTCCAGTGCACAGTTAGGGAAACCTCGAGAGACATATAAAGGGTAGTATTTAATGCAAAAATGAGAACACATTTAACTGTATTCAAGGATCAATTTGGTTAAACTAGTTATTTAAAATCTGCCTTTTCTTGTTTTGGAGTAGCTGAAACATCTAGTTTATATATATATATATATATATATATGTGTATATATATATTTAGTGGAGATGGTAATTAATGAAAACTGAAGAAAGTGCTCAATACTGTTGTAGCAAATATGCGTTTTATTTTTATTACCGTATCGTTCTGTTAAGTTACGTTATTGTTTCGGCTACACGGCCGTTTCTTTGGCCATCTGTAGCGTCCTCAGACCTTTACAGAAAGGTTCGCTATTTTTGGATGAATATAGTGAACATTTCTGTAGCGTCCCCAGACTTTTACAGAAATGTTCGCTATTTTGGGATGAAAATAGCGAACATTTCTATACAAGTCTTAGGGCGCTACAGACGGCAAAAGAAACATCCGTGTAGCCGAAACAATAATGTAACTATACAGAAAGATACGTTAATAAAAATAAAACGTACATATATATATATATATATATATATATATATATATATATATATATATATATATATATAATTTGGGGGGAATATTTATAATGAACATGGTAAAAACATAATAACCTATTATATGTCGATATAATCCCACAAATGAATGGCCAAAACAATCCGAACACAATGCAAAACAACATTAAACCACTAGCATTAGCCAAACCCCCCAAAAGCCCAAAACAAAACAATTAAGCGTAAAAACAGACGTAGGGAAACCTTATTGTTTTACGCTCCATACTCTAAAAATCTTAAAACAAACTTAGAGATTTTTTTAAATATTAGAAAGGTATTTTAAGCTCTTGAGAGGTACAGTAAAATCTTTAACAAAAACACGATCAAAATGTCTTACTCAACAATGCCAAATTTACATAAAAAATAATCAGTTCCAACAATAAAAAACATTAGGAAGATACAAAATACAGATATGCAAAATATGGCAGGCTCTAACTGTAGAAGAAAAAAAAATAAATGTCCTTTACCAGGTACCTGCAATGTAAAAAGTGTAATTTATAGATGCACAATATAAAAAAACTAAACTATAAATAATAACAATAACAACCATATGAATCCTTTCACATAGACTAATTCCATCGCACAATTAATCAATGACAACACTCCCATAAACCAATCTACCAATCAAATACAACCAAACGTATAACATACCAATACCACTCTAAATCTAGCTGAAAACAATTATTTAAAATATATTAAACAAATGCAATTTATTTTGGGTCCACAAATGGACTTATTAAACACAGTATCTCCACACATGAGCACTTCTTTAAAAATGTATCCTTGATAAATCCGCCATCTTCATCAAAATATGGTGGAAATAGTCCCTTTCCAGAATGGTGGAAATAGTCCCTTCAATTTAAAATCGAAAATACGTGGATCTTATAAAGCGTACATGCCTGTTGATAGGTACCGCGCACTTAGTAGATATGAATCCCTTCTTATATTATAATATAATGACAGTAAATCCATTCTCTTAAACTTAAAAGACGAAATTCTTACGGAATGTATTCATAAACGTTGGTTTAAATTTGATAGGTTTGCCCACTATAACTCATAAAATTTTCAGATTACTAATCTATTTTAAACATTTATGATTTATAATGTAACAGCTCTTGCTATTTTATTGTTATTGTTTTTATTATTATTATTGTTATTATTATTATTATTATTATTATTATACTTAGTATTTTATTAACATTATTTTCTATTTTTATTTTATTATCAATTTTATTTTATATTTTATGCGGCTTTTATTAATATTAGTGTTACAACTATTATAATTATTCTTATTATTATATAATTACTACCACAAAGATTATAGACTTATTATTTTCAATATGTTTAAACTATAAATACATTATTCAATTTATAAATAATTAGGTTTATCTCACTTTGACCGATAATTTCTTTATTTAAATATCATTTTTCAAACAATGGCAGTTACCTCCTTTTCTAAATTAATTATAATTTTATATTCAAATATAACGTTGCAACGATAGAAAACTGGCAATAATAAATTTATCAGTGTTTCATTTAAATTATATAAATAATTATTCCAACCATTAAGAGACAACTTTTTACAACATGCCAAGAAATAGATGGACTGAAATAATAACAAACTTTAAAAACGGGCGGAAAAATGTATATATATATATATATATATGTATATATATATATATATATATATATATATTATTAGAAATATTTAAAAAAATCTCTTAACCTTACTTTTCCACCCTATTTTATTTTTATTCTATTTATCAACCTGAAAATTAGTAACCACCTTTTCTTTATTATTTTTTAAATTTTTATTTGAAATATTTGCCTTAATACAAAAACTCTAGTTTATTTTGGTGTATTGAGCCCCCCTCCATATTTTGGCTATGAGAAGACTTTGTTTAAATATAAAAAATATTTTTATCAAGTTAGTGTTCATGCCATATTCTTTATTTCAATAAAAACATCGTTTCCGAAACGATCGTACAGACTATTGATTTTGTTTGTTTTTCCTTGTGAAACTCATTTTTATTTCCAAATTATGGATCATTTTACTCAATATATATATAAATATATATATATATATATATATATGAGGTGCGTGTGTGTGTGTGTATGAGTTAGTTTGTGTGTATATATATATGTGTATGTTTATTACTACTGTGATATGAAGAGACATTTGTGTGAGGCTGGTCGTTTTTTTTTAATTTCACACGAAATTTTGTAGCGAAATGCGTCTAATGATAATTTAAAATCGGTAAGTTTGATGCTGACGAAAGTTTTAACTTTTATATAACCTAATATCAAAAGTGCATTCAGAAACGCCTAGGCTATAAAATAAACTTTAGCTTCTTTTATAAAACAGGGGTCGTCCGAAATGAATGCTTCATTTTAGGACACAATTGAACCATAATACAGAACTTTTGTACGGTTAACTTTAATTCAAGTAATTATGTAAAAATAATTTTATAAAAACAGCAGATGTTTTATTAATAAGACATATGATTTCTTCGACCAAATACAGAGGTGAAAAATACAAGTTGATCCAGGCCTATCAGAGTGATTTGAATCTCGGGGTGTATGCTTCTACTATACGTAGGTACACTTGTGATAAAGCCGCGATCTGTATATGAGAATATTATTATTATTATTATTATTATTATTATTATTATTATTATTATTATTATTATTATTATTATTATTATTATTATTATTATTAATTTTATTATTATTATTATTATTATTATTATTATTATTAGCATTATTATTATTATTATTATTATTATTATTAGTAGTAGTATTATTGTTGTTGTTGTTGTTGTTGTTGTTGTTGTTGTTGTTGTTGTTATTGTTATTATTATAATACTCATGCAAATTTAATGAATGATTCTATCCGTAAGCCCCCTTTTCACATATATTTTTATGAGGCAAAATATATATTCGATATATATATGTCTAGAATTGGTTGATGATAGGGAAACAGAACTTCCACTTTATTTACTTTGAATGGAATTAGTAATGCTTTACCCAAAAGCAAACAATATTTATTAGATATTTTGATGAGAATGTAAATGTAGAACAAAATCACATACAAACGAAAAGATTTGAACATTGAAATATATTTAAGTCAAATAGTATTCTAATTCAATCATGTATTTGTATCTCTGTCTGTCTGTCTGTCTGTCTGTCTGTCTCTCTCTCTCTCTCTCTATTTATATATATATGTATATATATATATATATTAATTTTATTTATACAAACATTAATGGCTACATATGTGCATACATGTTTCTGTAATCACCCACGTTGGGGGATTACGTCTTCAGGCCAAGAACCACCTTCAAAAGTGACATTTTCACCAAATACATTTTTCTACTTCGTTTATCAAGTTAAAAATACAACCTGGGTGGGAGTCAAAAAAAACAAAAAACGGTAAAAGGATGAGTGAGGTCTCTGAAGATGATAAACATCTTTTTTCTCTTCCCCTTCCCCCATCTAACCTAACTTTTGGCTTTTTATGACATAGGGTACTTGAGAGTTTAGTTTTCTTGTCTTAGAGTCTGTAAGTTAATAACCTTAGCTATGGTCAACCAAGTACTGACCGGTGCCTTTAAATCTACCTCCACCCACACATACACACAACACACACACATAACACATCCATACACAGACACTGCCAACACACACACACACATTAATCAATATATTCAAAAGCGAATCCATGCTGAACACTCTTTGTTTTATTTACTGAAACTAGACAATGATTCTGAAACTACATAGAGGATAAAGTAAAAGTTACATTAAGGTAAATAAAAAATATAAATGAATAAAAATAAAATACATAAATAAATAAATAAATAAATAAAAATAAATAAAAAATATAAAATATAATAAAAAATAAAAAATAAAAAATAAAAATAAATAAAATAAAAAAATAAAAAATAAAAAAATAATAAAAATAAAAAATAAAAAAATAAATTAAGAATAAAGTAAAATTAAATTAAAACAAATAAACCAACAAAATGTGAATAAATATAAACCCGAAAGTTTTCTAAACCCCACATGTACCTATATGCGTGTATCAATACACTTATAAATGTCTAACATTTATCTACACCTGCGCATATATACACACACACATTACAGACATACAGAGACAAATAATAGTATTTTTCTTTACTTATGCAGCGTGGTAACATCTTCGTATATGCAATATTATGCTACCCGACTACAGACGGGTGTACATATATATACATATATATATACATATATATATATATATATACATACATATACACACATATACACAAACACACACATACATACATAAATACATACATATACATATATATATATATATATACACATACATACATATAAACACACGCACACAACAGACATACACATACATACATATATAACATATATATAAACAACATTCGGACATCATTACATTTTTGTAATCTATATTGTTACAACAATTCTATACGAGGCCGCCTATTCTAATAGTTCAGAAATATACGTGTGTATACATACATCTACATACAATAGACACAGAGACACATCCACATACAAACATACACACCGATACATAGATACAGATATACATATATATATATATAAACATACAAACATACCTGCATACGTAAAATACACCTATATATCCAAAGTCACACAAATATAGACATATATATATATATACATGCAAACATGTACCGTGCCACCAAATGATACATCTAAAGTAGAAACAGACATGAATACACCTACTGTATAAATTCACTTTTTCTATCAAATTCCACATCTCTAGTTATGTTTCATGGCCCCTTCCGCTTGTTACACTTTCTTAAGTTGTAGGTTTTTCCCGTAAAAATTGACACTACGTAAAAATTTATATTGAATTCAGTATGAAGTTCATAGGGTTATCCTCATATTTAACAAAGATTCTTTCGATGGTAAGGCAGATATACATAAGATGTATCACGACACAATAATAATATATAATAACATATGACAGAAATCAGAGTATTTAGGTTATATAAACCTAGTATATAAGCTTATATATTGTAGTACTTACCTTCATCTTTGCTTATTCACTCTAATACCCTTATTCCTTTCTCTTCCATTTACCCTTCAATCCTTACTTTCTTTCCTCTATTTATTTCTTCTATTTTTTTTTTTTTTTTTTATATTAATAAATTATTTTTCCTACCCGGGTCTATAAAGATCATATATCCATACATGCACACACCCAAGAATATCCATATGCATACATTATTACGGGCTTCACTCAAAACGATCTATTACTCATTTAGTTCAAATATACCTTCATACAGGTGCTTATTTCGGCTAGTAATAACATAACTGCTCGATGAAGTAGAACATTAAGTGACTTACGTAACCCATATGGGTATGATTATAGTTGCGACCTCACTTATCCTCTTTTTGGGGGGGGTTATTTGATGGGGGTTAGTTGTACTTATAGCAGTTCCATTATCCCAATTTAGAGTTCCTTAAGTGCATGTATTCTGAAATGTTTGCAGGATATAGCAGTTTCTTGTTTAATATTCAATAATTTTTATCGGTCTTTAAACCTAGTTATCTCAAGTTTTTCTGATAAGCATAATAGACATGGTGAGTTCAATGAGTGGCAAGTATTGGCCCTTCTAATAATATTCCATTCTATACTAGGTGTTTTATTTTCTCTAACTAATTTCCAGTAATATAACGATAAGGAAGTGTCCTTTTCATATGTTTGATTATTCATCGAGCGTGTATGTCCATAGAATCTATTTTTGAAAGTCATTTGGGTACTCCCTATGTAGAATCTTTCGTCCCTTGGGTTCTCCATCGGGAATATCCTTGCTTGGTATACCACCGATGAGGTCAGACATTCATTTTTTATTGGGCATTCCTCAGGTTTTTTACAGTTACATTTATTCACCGCAGTGTTTGCACTAGTATTCTCCCCTTCTCTATTAGTCGTCTTTAAAATTCTTCCATTATGCTTTTTTATAATCCTTTCCAAATTATCACTACAGCTGTAACTTAATTTTAATGTATTTTTATTAAATATCTTATGTAATATATTATTTGGTGGGAAATGCTTATTAATAAGTTGTAAAAATTTTGCACCAAGTTTTGTTTTCAACATAATGTTAAAGGGGGGTGTGAACCAAATAATTTTCCTACCACGATTTCTAGATCCATTTGTGCTAGTGTTATTTATTTTATATTTTATCTCTATGTCCTTATATCCACTATTTTTAAGTGCTGTATTATAAATAGCTTTGCAATTATTGAAAGTTACTTCATTAGATGAATTGTTACTTATTCTACTTTCAATAGATAACGGTATATGTTTAATAATCGATGGTGGATGGTTAGACTGCGGGTGTATATAAATAGGATTAGCGTTATCCTTCATATATGGTTTATAAGCATTTAAATCCAGATCTAAAGTAACGTCAAGGAAATCAACCTGTTTTAAGTTAGCATTAACTTCTACTTTTAGGCCAAAATTTTTCATGTCCCTATGGATTGCTCTCCTAATTTGATCGCATTTAACACTTGTAGCATTCTTCACTATTATCAGCCCATCATCACGATATAGGCCCATGTCCCTTCTATCAATAATATTATCGTTCGTTAAATTATGAATGATATAAAGTCCAACGAGATCTGTTGCCTCTGCAGAGTCCAGCGATCCCATTGATACCCCGAAAAAGTTGTTTTGCCCATTTTTTGCCCATTGTTCCCCGTTATAGACAAGGACAGTTGTGCGGCATTTCATAATAATATCCAAATCCTCCTCGGAGACATTAGTATAGGTCTTGGCAAATTCAATTGCCTTTCCAAAGAGATCCTTTGTGATTGACGGGTAGTAATCCATAATGTCAAATTGAACAAAGGCGCAGTTTTTCTTGTTGGCAATGTTAAGAAACCATTTTACCGGATCCGCCGTATTTATCCATAGGTTCAGGTTGAACTGCCGTTTTAATTCTAGATTGATTTTCTCTAATATTCTTTTACTAATCTTTCCAATTTCGGGTCTGGTTGGGTTAATCAATCTTGTTGTTGGTTTTGTGTTGAAGCTAGGTTTATGATCCTTTAAAAGGATATACGCTTCGTTTTCTCTAAGTTTATTTACTCTATCGCTGATTTGTAATTCATCCGTGATTTTTTTACTGTCCTTATTTATCAAATGAATTACATTGTTATTTTTTACCTTGTGATAGTCTTTTTTCAAATTCTTCTGGACCAGGTCATTATATTTCTCCCTGTCTAATTTGTAAAAGTTTCTGGTCTTATCAGCCTTAACAAGGATATGTTGTGACTTGTTGATCTCCTTTACAATATCGTCGAGTTTTTTTTGGAATTGATTTTTAGTTTTGTGGAATTCTAAATTTCTAATTAGTGAATGGAGATCCTTCTCGAATAGCACTAATTGTGGGATTACTGGTGGTGATTTAATGCTTTTAAATCCATATCTCTCTTTCTTGGTGTAATCATTTTTATCCAATAGAAAAAAGGTAGCTTTCCATTTCATCCTTTTGAGTAAATCATCCATTTTCATTATTAATTTTAGTAAATAATCCTTGGTATTTGGTGTGGGGATGTTCTTTAGTGACGTATCGAAGTTAATTCTTTCCATGTTTGCGTTTTATGAAGACACGAAGTAAAGTGCTCAACTATGCAGGAGCATTTATATATAGCCAGTAGAGTTTAGTTTCCTAGAAGTACATCCAATGAAACAACACGTGTCTACCAAAATAGTGCTCAATGAGTGAACAGAGCATGTATATTAATTTTGTTTATACAAACATTAATGGCTACATATGTGCATACATGTTTCTGTAATCACCCACGTTGGGGGATTACGTCTTCAGGCCAAGAACCACCTTCAAAAGTGACATTTTCACCAAATACATTTTTCTACTTCGTTTATCAAGTTAAAAATACAACCTGGGTGGGAGTAAAAAAAAACAAAAAAAGGTAAAAGGATGAGTGAGGTCTCTGAAGATGATAAACATCTTTTTTCTCTTCCCCTTCCCCCATCTAACCTAACTTTTGGCTTTTTATGACATAGGGTACTTGAGAGTTTAGTTTTCTTGTCTTAGAGTCTGTAAGTTAATAACCTTAGCTATGGTCAACCAAGTACTGACCGGTGCCTTTTAATCTACCTCCACCCACACATACACACAACACACACACATAACACATCCATACACAGACACTGCCAACACACACACACACACATTAATCAATATATTCAAAAGCGAATCCATGCTGAACACTCTTTGTTTTATTTACTGAAACTAGACAATGATTCTGAAACTACATAGAGGATAAAGTAAAAGTTACATTAAGGTAAATAAAAAAATATAAATGAATAAAAATAAAATACATAAATAAATAAATAAATAAATAAAAATAAATAAAAAATATAAAATATAATAAAAAATAAAAAATAAAAAATAAAAATAAATAAAATAAAAAAATAAAAAATAAAAAAATAAAAAATAAAAAAATAAATTAAGAATAAAGTAAAATTAAATTAAAACAAATAAACCAACAAAATGTGAATAAATATAAACCCGAAAGTTTTCTAAACCCCACATGTACCTATATGCGTGTATCAATACACTTATAAATGTCTAACATTTATCTACACCATATATTTGTGTGACTTTGGATATATAGGTGTATTTTACGTATGCAGGTATGTTTGTATGTTTATATATATATATGTATATCTGTATCTATGTATCGGTGTGTATGTTTGTATGTGGATGTGTCTCTGTGTCTATTGTATGTAGATGTATGTATACACACGTATATTTCTGAACTATTAGAATAGGCGGCCTCGTATAGAATTGTTGTAACAATATAGATTACAAAAATGTATGGATGTCCGAATGTTGTTTATATATATGTTATATATGTATGTATGTGTATGTCTGTTGTGTGCGTGTGTTTATATGTATGTATGTGTATATATATATATATATATGTATATGTATGTATTTATGTATGTATGTGTGTGTTTGTGTATATGTGTGTATATGTATGTATATATATATATATATATGTATATATATATGTATATATATGTACACCCGTCTGTAGTCGGGTAGCATAATATTGCATATACGAAGATGTTACCACGCTGCATAAGTAAAGAAAAATACTATTATTTGTCTCTGTATGTCTGTAATGTGTGTGTGTATATATGCGCGGGTGTAGATAAATGTTAGACATTTATAAGTGTATTGATACACGCATATAGGTACATGTGGGGTTTAGAAAACTTTCGGGTTTATATTTATTCACATTTTGTTGGTTTATTTGTTTTAATTTAATTTTACTTTATTCTTAATTTATTTTTTTATTTTTTATTTTTTTATTTTTTATTTTTTATTTTTTTATTTTATTTATTTTTATTTTTTATTTTTTATTTTTTATTATATTTTATATTTTTTATTTATTTTTATTTATTTATTTATTTATTTATGTATTTTATTTTTATTCATTTATATTTTTTTATTTACCTTAATGTAACTTTTACTTTATCCTCTATGTAGTTTCAGAATCATTGTCTAGTTTCAGTAAATAAAACAAAGAGTGTTCAGCATGGATTCGCTTTTGAATATATTGATTAATGTGTGTGTGTGTGTTGGCAGTGTCTGTGTATGGATGTGTTATGTGTGTGTGTTGTGTGTATGTGTGGGTGGAGGTAGATTTAAAGGCACCGGTC